>NW_008239324.1:541051-599368 GCF_000691975.1 Corvus brachyrhynchos | reverse complement strand
GGCTGAGGGAGAAAGTCATCTTTGTTTCATGAAATATTTACATTGGAGAAGGGAAGGGCTTTTGTATATTGTCACTGACCTTTGGAGGGAGGGGGGCGATTGTAATCAGGTTTCAGGATCACAATTTTCACAGCTGCACAGAATAATTTGATTCAGGTATTTGATTCACGCGCTGAGGCTGAAAACTCCTCTAGAACCAACAACTGCTCTGCTTCCCCACAGGCTCTGCACAGAGATACCCTCGACCTGGGCACGGGCCATGCGTGGAAACGTTTTGTGCTAAACGCTGGAAGAAAAGGAAAAGGAATAAAGAAGTTCCATAAAAATGCCTGGGCCTGGTGATCCTTTGTGCCTGATGATTTTTTTTTTTCTTCCAAACAGTCACAAATGAAAAGGAAGAGCTAATAGGAGTTTGGCTCCATCTCCTCTTCCTGAGACAGAGTGGGGTCTACAGAATTTCCTGCTCCTGGGCAGCTATCTTAGAAAGGCTTAAAAAACACAGCCGGGTCCAAGAAAAATCAAAGGGCCATCTCTGAAAAGGGATACAGAGTTTCCAGATCCTAGGGTGGGAGCTGCATTGATGTGGCAAATTCCGTGGCAGTGGAAAAAGGAAGCAGGTTCAGTGTAAGATTTCACGTGGATGGCCTTTGGTGCCTCCGCAGCGTAACGGGGATAGGGGGTGGCGGGGCCTGCATGGGGGACAGGAAGGATTCAGGCTCCTCATTTCCTCTGGAGCAAAACACGGGCACTTACTACTTTTAACAGTGCCTTGCATGACAAAAATGTGTAATTGCAAAAAGCCAAGCTTAAAACTTTTGTCCCTCCAGTGCTGAAGCTTCAGAGATACTAATGTGCAGCCTGCTCTGGCTGTAGGATCTCCCACAGACGCCACCCTGTCATAGTTCAAAGGGTCAAAATAAGGCAAGGGGGTTCAGAGGAAATCCTTTATTCTCCAAAAGATCACAGCTGCCTGTCCTAGCTAGAAAAGTCTTTATTCATCCTTTATGTATTTGTGTATTTACCTTGTTTTCCCACCTGCAATAGTGTTCAACTGTACGGCTGCAACTGCTCAGGATGGATCTTTAAAAACAAAACCTGGAAGCAGAAATTAACCCTTTTCTGCATGCAAATCTCGTGCCCCACTAATATTGTGTCGGGGATCTGATTCACATCAATCAGGAGGTAAAAAGCATAGTGGAAGAGAATGAAGCAGACACAAGATCTGCAGCCACAGAAACTTCTCAAGGATTTCAATGTACTTGGATGTAAATTGTCACAACAGGAGCAAATCCCCAGGAACACTGAATCCTGCCACATCACCCACCTCCAGCCCTTCTCCTATAACATCAAAATGCAGGGTTTTTTTCATTAAATATATGTCTGAAGTAGCATTCCTTCATTTTGAAACAAACCCTATGGAAATGCTCCAAACCCAGGAATCGGTGGGAGGCAGAGAGGTCAGCTGGTCAGCAGAGATGTGCAGCAAAGCCCGTGACCTCTGAGCACACACTTTGCCATTTATATCGTTGCCTTGCCACATTTTAAGCATCAGGGATAATCTGGAATGCGCTCCTCCTGCCTCAGAGACAGATGGCAGCGAGGGAGCAGGTTGGAAGAAAGGAATAATAAATATCCGAAGGTGAGTAAATGTCTTGGCTTTAGGCAGCTGCGCCTGTGGTTTTTCTCAGGGAGCACAAATGTCCCTGCGTTTACTGTGCTTGTTCCTAGACCCACTAAACTTTTTTATGACGTGTTTCCTGCACTGTCTGGCCAAGGGTCAGCGATGTTAAGTCCTGGGGGAAATCTGGAGTTGAGGGTACGGCATGATCGGGGGTGATAAGGCAGATTGGCTGGGCTACATTGGGACTGGGAAGGCAGAGTTGGGTTTACAGGGCAGAAAGGGTGGTGGAAAGTTCCTTTGTTAGCAAAAAAAGGAGTATTTATCCCGATTTTTGGGCTGCTCAGAGGACAATTTACCTCCACTGCCACATCGCACCTCTGTGGATGGTGGCTAAGCAGCAGCTGGAGATGAAACAACCCATTTGAGGTGTCCTGTTGCACCCTTGCTGCCAAGAGCTCTGTGAGCGTCACAAACTGTGATTCACCTCTGGGGAGGAGAGAGGTTTTACCCCATGTGAGGTGGCTGGTGGCTGACGGCAGCTCCCTGGTTTGGAGGCAGCTCTGTGCTGTGACACACCCTGAGTGATGCCTGTTGCCAACGGTGCTGCAGAGCCATCCACCAACTGAAAATACTCAGAACAGGGCAGGCAGCTTCCTGCTCCCATCCCTCCCCTGTCAGAAGGCACAGACTTTGTGCAGAATTCGTGTTTCCACTGCCTGAAGAGCATTATGTACAGGAAGAATTTGTGGAAACGTATCTGTCCTTCGTTTCTTTCTGGGGCAAACTTTGCATCCCCAACTGGACAACCAGCACAGGTGGATGAAGGGTAATTCCACAAAGCAGTGCTGTGCAAGAGTTTAGGAAAAATGGAGAAAAAATCACCAGAGCCAAAGTACACCACATGGAGTTGACATAGGAGGCTGAAATAAGATAGGCAGTTTGTAATTACTTACATTGGAATGTGGCCAGGACATGGAGGTTAACATCACAGCTTCACAAGGACTGCAGAAGCAGCTGAGGATCTCTCCAGGCTGAGGAGACACGCAGGGAACTCCCCTGAAACCTCCTGGCTTGGGTCATCACGTCCAAATCTTGCGAGCCAAGGCCGGGAGGAGCACAATGGGTAGGAGCAGGATCAGATCCGTGTTCAGAGACATGCCAGAACCAAATAAACAAACAGAGAGGCTCTTGCTCCTCAGCCCAGGGCTCTTGGGCTCCTGCCACAGAGTTGTCACTCTTCCTGACACTGAGCATCTGCCTGGGATAGTTCACCTTCGGAGATGAGAGCATGAGAGGGACATGGGAGGGCAAAGGCAAAAGCAGCTGCAGCCCACGAGCACCCCACGGCACAGCAAAGGGAAGGGAGAGCTTAAAGAGCTCCACTCAGACTGGAGATAACCAAGATTTTTATTTTTTAATACATTTATTTCAAGAAGTGTCTCTGAGCTTGTCCCACCTGCAAGGCAGACTGGGAACACAAGGCACTGGGTATCTCCCTGCCAACACAGGATTTTATGACAGCTCTTAATTTGACCCTAACCAGACTCAGAGGCAATAATTCTGGAATGTTTCCCTCCAGAAAGACCATACCTCAGGTTTTTCTTGGAACTGGGTTCTTTCGAGGCAAAACCTGGATTTTTACATCCTGCTAAGAACTCAGGTGTTTGAGCCATGGACTGAGATGCCAGTGGTTCACCTTCTTGCTTTGATTTAAGTGGCTGCAGCCTCACAGGAGGAGCAGATAAAATGCTGAGAGAGGCAAAGGTGGCATATGGAGCAAGAACATTCCTTCTGTCCATAAAGCCTTGGGAAGGGAAAGGAAAAGAAAAGGAGGCTTTGGCAAAAGACCTTTTGCACATGTTCAGAGATGTACAGATGAGCTCTCAACCAGTCAAAATAGGAAATACCACCCCTTAAAGCTGGATGTTGGAAGGTCTGAGGAGCTGTGTGAAACTGTGCCACGGAGTGCTAAACAGAATGGAAAAATCATTCCTAAAGCAATTCTCTGGAGATTTCTGGGAAAATTGGCTCATCCACTGATTCTTGCTTGATTCTTGATGTGACTGGTCTTAACCCTGGCAAGGACTTTAATCTGCTCACTTAATCTGGCTGCAGAAAGTGCCGTATTGCAAAGGGCTGAGATGCTGTTTAGGTCATTTAGCTTCACTTTTTCTTTGCCCTGTTGCAAACTGAGCCAGCCCTTTTAATTCACTTGAAAAGCTTCCTCTTCAAAGGGCTGAGGAAAAGTCTTATTTCTTCCCCCCAAGTGACAGATTTTGAAGCAATCTCAAAGATATCTTGTCCAACACAATTACCCTCCACAAATCTGACCCTGACAGAGCTGAGGTAAAGTGTGATTTTTAACCTCAAGCACTTAAAACATGTCAGGAAAGTTGTAGTTGTGGCGGAAAGACCTCGAGGTGGCTAAAATTTATGGAGAAGAGACTTTAAAAGTTTTAAATTCCAGATGTGTGACGCTGCAGCCATTTGGTGAGAGATCTTGGAATTTGGGGCCATTTCTCAAGCAGGGATTGCAGCCTCTGAAATCTATACAGAATGTGACCCAGCTATTTAATTGTTTGTAATTTATGCAAACAGTTTATTCTCATCCTAGGATATGGGAAATTTGCTGCTCCTCAAAATCACGGAAGGAGGCAAATCCATGTATTTCTACCAAAGAATCCCCTATAAAATATTGTTCAGATTTTGAATTTATTGAGGACACATGGAGATGATGTGTTGCAGGAAAAGCTTTTCACACTTGAGTCTCTTTAACCTCTGGGATTATTTTAGGCTAAATATGAGGGATAAGGAATTCACTGGGACAATATTGATTTCTGCCTCAATTCCTGCTTCAAATATTTAGCTTGATTTTAGTTCCCAGGAATGTTTGTAGGATGAGAGTCAGTAACAGCAGAAATATGTGTTGTAAAGTAAAATTGTTCATGTCTCATCCCATACTGTGGGAAAAGGAAATCAGGGAATCTAATAAGGCAGGAATGGTTTGTGTCTAGGTGGGGTATATTAATGGACTAAAAAGGGTAAAGGAGATTTAGGTAGACAAAAGAAAAAAGTAATTTAAGGAATGATTTTTTTACCCTTTAATCTTGGGAGCAGAAACATCTTTCCTCTGGGAGTTGGACCCTGTCCCAGACCTGTGACCCAATGTTGTATGTGATGGGAGTAATTTTGGGACAGCAAAGGCAGCCAGACTTTGTCTTCTTGACTGTCTCTGGCTGTCTCTGTTGTAGAAAATATTGTGATTTTAGGTGATGCTTTTCCACAGCTGGTTGATCAGGGCAGCATGAGCCAGCACAGCCAGATGCAGCTTCGTTTGCCACCTGGAAATGAGGGAGGTGGGATTTTTTCAGAGGAAGCAGGGATGGCAGAAATGTTTTGGGGTGAAAATAGATGGGCCGAATCCAAAAGCGAGTCCCTGCTCTCTGCCATTCCCAGCCTGTTTGGGAATGACAAATTAGAGGCATGAAAAGAAGCGGGAATGTGAGGGCGAGGGAGGGGAATGGGGTGCAATGGATGGCTTAATAGCAGCTTGTACTGATGGACAAATTGCACCTCTGGACTGTTTGGCTCCTTGTGTCGGCAGAAGGATGCTTGGATCCTTGTCAAGGAAAACTGAAGGATGGCTCCCAGTTGGACCATGCAAATAATCAGTTGGCCCCAGCCTCCCAGCACTGGGCCATGGGCCTGGCAGAGCCCTAAACCCCCCGGCTCTCTGGGGCCCTATCAGTGGGAAACCAAAAGGATGCGAGGGAAGGGGTCAGGCAGACTTCAAAGGAGACATGGACTTGGTTTGAAATTTAACCCCTTTGGAGTTTAAATTTCATCCAGGTCTCCATGTGGCCAAGTGGCCCTGTTTGCTTCCAAGCAGCCTGTGGGACTGTCCAGCAGGAGCTGCAAACACCCCAACATCAAATATGGGGGCTCCTGGATTTCTCTCCTGGTGGTCTTCATCCCAAAATTTGTTTCCTTGCCCCAAAAGCTGCTCCCAAGGAATACTGCTCTGGGGCTGTGGGAATCTGACCATCACACTGTGGGGTTTCTGTGCAGGCAGCTCTTACTCCAGCAGCTCATTTATATCCAGCATAAGATAAGCTGTCATTGTTAAAGATCCCGTGACTTCAATAAATAAGGCTTCCTAAAGGAACCTGTGATATTTCAGCAACAGAAACTGTCCTTCCTCAGTGTTGGACATGAAATACAGCACTGACCACGACCCGGTGTAATTCCTTCTGGTGGCTCTTGCTGGATCTTTTATGGTCCTAATCCTTTAGTGCAACATTTGAGGCTGCTCTGCCCCCACTTTCTCCTCTCCAGTGTGTCCCAGGACATTCTGTCCTCTTTGCCTTCCCAGCCTCCTCAGGAAAAAATGCCACAGCCTTCCCACCAGGGCTGGAGAGAAACAAATTAGTGGGGAAAAAGGAAATGCTAAAGGCAGATGGGTGCTCCTGGGGCCACTGGCGTTCCCTTCCTTGGGAGACGTTCCCACCGCAAGCCCCAGAGCGAGAAGGCCGGGACTCGGCCCTCATGCAACCCAAATACCAAAAACCATCATAAATTTAGAGAATGGGTTTGTGGAGTGACCCCAAATGGCTTTTGGCGTGGAGAGAAAATACGGCCTGTAAATTGAGGGGAAATGAAAGCATGCCCTCCTCACTGAGGGCTTTTGCTGGATTTTGAGGCACATTCCTTAGCCTGCAGCACTTGGGGTTGGCACAGATGCCAGCTTCTAGGGGCAGTGTTTTCCACTGGAGATGCAGACCACAGAAAAAGAGAAAAAAAATTGGTCTTGACCTTTCTCCCAAAGAGCAGTTTCCTCCAGAACTAGCTCTTGTTAAAAGACTTCTTTTCCAAAATAAAATTATTTAGGAATATGTTTTCCATTCATTTTTTTCTTAGGCATCCTGGCTTTTTTGTGTATTCCCTGCATTTTGCAGGTGAGTGTGCTGCACCAAGAACAGTAAAACCCCATGCCCTAAATAAGTTGATGTTATGCAGCTACTCCTCTTGGTCAATTCTAATTCTATTTCCAAAGATTTCTAATGAAGGTGTAGAACAGTCATTGGCATTGGTGTTTTAGTTTAATAGAAAAAAGTTATTTGCCTTCTATTATCCTAAAAATATACCAACCTCATGATCCTTTCTGCTTACACCATTAATGCATTAATATTATTATTATTTCAATTATTATAATTTTATTAATACAATTATTATTATTGTTATTATTATTAATAAATCTAGTTGGAAGTGACCATGTAGTTCCAACTCCCTGCCATGGGCAGGGATAATATTTAACCTCTAACTGTATTTTTAATTAGGGACTCCTAATTATGAATACAGGAACCTACAAGGTATCTGTAATTAAGGATTTCTAATTGTGAATGGAGGGACCTACAATGTAGAAATTTGAAAAGCCACCCCAAAGAACTGGAGAATTGGGATTGAGGGGTGTAATCAATGCCACCAAGACAGACACGTGAGTGACTTGAAGGGACAGAGCTGGACCAGGAAAAATAGGATCATCCTTTTTAAGGTGAATTCCATGTAAAAAAGCTGTACTCCTTAAATTAAGGAAAACCAAAGCACATTAGGTGCAATACATGTCAGGAGGCTGAAAAGGGAAGCATTTGAAAATCAGGAAGTGGGAAAAATCGTGGTTGCCCAGCCCATTACTGTGGTGTTAATTAAGATCCTTGGGCTGGGTGCCTTGGAGACACACAGGAGGGAGTTCTCCCAGTCTGGGGTGAGCAAAATCTGCATCTATGGAGACTTGGGAGTGGGAAGCCAACCAAAACTTTAATCTCTGAATAAAAAGGAAAATAAAAACAAAGATGAAAAATAAGTGGGTTTTCTTAAATGTGTTTACACACATGCACACACGCAATTACTTCTTTTTAACTGCTAATGAAAACAGGATCCACAGGCAGAGCGGGGCCTTTTAATACTAAATCCATGTACAGTAGCCCTGTAATCCACGATTTCACGCTCAGGGTAAAGGTGGACCAGATCAACCATGAGTCACACACAGCTTAAAATCCTGGGAGAGGCTACATGAGGGACAAGCAGCAAAACAAAAATTACATTTCATTCTGATTTTGTTCTTGTGTCTCAAGCAGTCAGATTTCTCACACTTTATAAGTCAGGCACACGATTTTGTGGCTGTAGAACTCATGGTCACCCTGACATTGAACTGCTCAGACAGCATTTTTCCCTTTCCTCATACCTGTAACTGTGACACCAAACTGGTTTGGTTCAGAAGTGGAAGGAGATTGTCTTTTAAAAATGGCATTTTGGCAAAGCTACTTTTGAGGCTGTCATCTGATCTGAAGCCTCGGAAAATTAAAACTTTTGACCTCCTTTCAGTGGAGAACCTCAACTGTAAAGATCAGAAGTTCAACACGAGGCTCCATATTTGAATATTTGCCCAATGTTCAGCGCAGTGAAACACCCAACTCCTTCCGCTGAGCTCAACCTGAGCTGTCAGAGCCATCCAGGACTGAAATCCCTTCCAGCCTCACCCACTGGGGATGAGTTTCCTTTGATCACCAGGGGTAAGTAATCCCGGTGTGTCAGTGCTACAATTAACCCACTGTGTCCAATTCCCAGATGACACAAATCTCTCCTGGCGCTGCTTTGGCAACTTCACCTCCAGCTCTTTCAGCTGTCGACTTAAAGCCTTGGTGCAATTGTGCAGTCAAGGAAAAAACACAGAGATATGAAGTTATTCCCTCCCAAAGCTTTTCCTGTGTTTTGTACTTTCCAAATAAATGAACGGACCCATATTTTTATTGACCACTATTTAACGCTGAGGAGCATTGGCCAAAAGCAGTTCAGGACACAGCAGGATTTATTTGATGTCCAGCAGATGATGGATATTTCCTCCCAGGGTGGATTATTTATTTGTCTGGTGCTGTTGGCACGCACGAGTTTCTGACTTTTACAGGTAATTCTGAAAAATGTGGCTTGCAAGAATATGAAAGAAAGGAACATCACAGAACTCAGTGAACACGCACAGCCCAGAGCAAAAGGGGCACCTCCAGCTTTTAAAATGCTCGTTGTGTCTTTGGTGGAGGAGCTTGAATGAAATCATTTATATGAACTGCAATATCTGGCTGACTCCACTGATCTCCATAATCAAACGCAAGAGATTTGAAGGGGAGAAGGGAAGGGGGGTGGGGGAAAGCGTGTATAATTAAAACCTTGTTCTAATCCTGCTTTGATGCTTTTGCCAGGACAGGTTGGACTAGTCAAAAGCCCCAAACATTTTAGGTAGGTTTTTGTTTTGGTTTTTGATTTGATTTTTTTATTTCTTTTCATTCTGTCAGTGGCTGCAAAGCAGCAAAGTGGTTATTACCCTTATAAGGTATCAAGGTAAATATTTCAGATCCCCTGTGACTTTCAGTCTCTCCCGACTCAGTTTATTTGTTCTTGTCAGTGGACAGTGAAGTTTTGTTTGTGGAAACCAGTTGGGGCAGAGAGTGACAGCACCGAGGCGCTGTGATTTATTTTCTGCCAGCCACCACTTCCCCCGAGCTTCTTCCCCAGCCGGCCCCCGGACTGGGATGGGGGACACTGCCAGCACCTGAGGGACACAGCTGTGGGGTGACCCCACACAAACCCCGGCGGTGCCAGGGCTTTTCCTTCTCTCTTTTTTCACAGCTCTCTCAGGGCCCTGCTGCTGACCAGTGCAAAGGAGTGACCCTGCTTCACACGGCCCTTGTGGTGCCAGGTTTGTCTGCAGGGGTTGTCCCTGTGCTGGTGGCCCCTGGGATGGGGATGTGGAGGGTGGTGGCCTCCAGTGGCACATCCAGCTGAGGAAGTCACGGCCACCACGGGCATCGAGGCTGATGCAAACTCGGAATGTGCACACAATTCCAGTAGATTCTGTCTCACAAACATGAAAAAAGGGCTTGTAAAACTGCACAGAATCATTGAATCATTTAGGTTGCAAAAGACCTAAAGGTGTCGGGTCCAACCTTTCCCCCAGCACTGCCAAGCTCACCACTAACCCACATCCTCAAGTGTCACATCCACACAGCTTTGAAATCCCTCCAGGGATGGTGACTTCGCCTCTTCCCTGGGCAGCCTATTCCAGTGCTTGATAACCCTTTCCATAATGAATTTTTTTCCTAATATCCAATCTAAACCTCCTCTGGCACAGGTTTACTTGAAGCCATTTCCTCTTATCCTATCAAAAATGACGTCCTCTTGTCATTGAAAACATGATTTCATTATCCAAAACTCCATTGCCAGCTGGAATCTCTTCATCTTGAAGGGATTGAGAGCAGTTGAGACGGTGAAGGCTCAAAATGGCTCTTTGGGGTATTATTTTGGAGAGGATGTACTGAAAGTCTGGAATGGGTGTTGAAAGTGGAGCAGACCCCTTTGCAAAAATCAGCTTTCCTTTGCGAAAGCTTTTGTTTAAAATATAGGAAGTGTCTGATGGAACAGACTTAAGGAAATTGGTCTGTTTAGCTTATTAAAAAGATCAAACAGAGGCTTGATTACAACACATTAAGTATTTTCACCAAGGAGAAAATAACATCTATTAAAGGTCTCTTTAATCTAGCCAAGAGAGGACAGCTGAGCTGCAACGGCTGGGAGAAAAAGCCAAATAAATTGAAATTGGAAATGAAACATTTCGTGTAATTCTGTTCCCTTTGTGGGGAAGAACAAGGTTGGGTAACAGTGACAACAAACAAGAGCCAAGGGTGTGTGATGGGAGTGATCTCAGGGAAAGCCGTTCTGGGTGACGTGGTTTGTCAGGGCCAGGGATTGTGGGGAAAATCATGTCTCGGCCCTTCTTTCTTCATAAATTCCTTCTCCTTCCTTCTTATTTTCTGATCTCCAGGAAATGTGTTGGTCACTCCATGTTCTCCTGCTTCGCCTGTTCTTCCTTTACTTATTTATTTTGGTTCTTCCTTGGCATAAATAACAAAACCCACACCAGAAATGCAGAAAGGAGCTTAAGGTCCAACATTTTTTCGATTGGAAAACACAAATGAATTATTCTTCACGGCACATTCTGGAGGCTGAAATCTATAATTTAGCCTGACATTTTAAGTGTACATCACTTGAATTGCTGCCAGCTTTCTAGAATGATTAGGTGACTTGAAAAAGGCAAATATTTTTTCATATGATTCCACTGAATTGGAGACTCTGCTGCTGAAAAGGCTTCAATAATCCTGGCTGTATTTATTTCCTAAAGCCTCACTCATCATTGTCAAAATGTTATCAGCCATCCCCAGCTTTCTCTCCAGCCCAGAATCTAATTCCAATTATTTAAAAAAAGTAAAAAATCCCTTCCTGGAAATGAATCTTCTGCAGAACTCTCTATTTTTCATGTAAGACTTAATCAATTACTAAATGGAATGTATTTATAACATGGAACGCATTTGCCACGTAAATGTTGTGCTTCAGTGAAACTCCTCTTGTGTGTTGGAGGAAGCTGTGGCTCAGGAATTCAGGATGCTTTCTGGGAAGCTGGAAGCACGTGGTTCATGGGAATCTGCAGGAGCATTGGGATTTGGGGCACAGGATGCAAATTCACCATTGAGGATGGCATCGGAAGGAGTATCAGAGGGGGAGCAACCCATTCTTGATTTCTTCTCTTAATTGCAACTAGAAATGAAGAATTTGGTTCCAAAACCATCAGCTCCATCTGGAAATCTCCAGGGAGATGGATCCATCTCGCTTGGCCCCAAAGCAGCAGGGGAACTCAATGCCTACAAAAGTTGCAGTAGGTTTGTGCTCTGCTGTACCCTTCCAGGACCTTGGCCTCTGTCCTGTGCTCCCTTGGGAAAAACACCTAGAAACAGCATTTTGTACCCTGGGAGAAAGCACTGGAAGGGGAGCCAGCAAGGGAATCTCATCTGCAAGGCTGACACTTCAAGGAAGCGCTTTAGGCAGAGCCCAAACTCTCTTATTCTGGGAATAGTGTTTATTCAGTGATTTACACAGGATAACTGCAGGGAGATAAATCCACACCTTTCCCTGAGGGTCCTTGGAAGTCAAAGCTTTGTCCTTAACTACAATGGGACTGAATTTTTTCCCCTAAAATTATCCAAAGGCAAAGGAAAAGGCAAAGTTCAAAGCATCACAGTATATTTGGGTCTTTGGGATTTTGGCACTGGGTGAAGGTTTGTGGCTGTTGTTTGATTGTCACCTGAAAGAAGATTATTGGTGCTGTAGTGCCTTGGATTGTTAAAGTCTGACAGAATTAAGATGCTTTTGAGACAGCCTGGAAAATCCCAGGTTTGCTGATATCTGTGTGGCATCAAGGTCAGGTTTCCGTATCTCATGTGGTGAACTCTCAGTGACTTTCTGGAGCGTGTCCTCCTACAGCTGAACTTCCCCTGCCTGCGCTGGGAAAAGGCAGGGAAGGAGTCAGAGGCACCGAGGCCTTGAGTGAACACATTTATACCTCAGGGGGGTTTAAGGAGTTCGTGCCTGTTTTTATAAAGAGTTTTTCAACCTACTTTGAACTACCTTCAGACAATAAAGTTCCCTCTTCAGCAGCTTGGTTTAACGGAGAGATTTGCTGTATTTCCATTCTCCTGCTGCAAAGTGGTAATGAAGCCAAGTTCAGAATTCAGTGTCACAGGGAAGGTCTGTTTAGGGAATTAAAGGGTTTGATACCATTCATCCCACCTGGATTGATTTGCAGGCAGGAGACCAGCACAGTCCTCCATGGACCACAGCTACATAGAAGTAAGGTGCATTTTTATTAAAATGTGCCAATGGCAAAATTAATTTGCTGAAATTAAAACTTCTAAATAAAACTTGGAGAGCTTAACTCTTCAGCATTTTTGTACCAAAGGCCCATCACCTGCCTGTGAAGGGCAGCTCATTCCTGATGATGTTGGGTTTGTGCCTGGCCCCAGTGAGGATCATGATCCTCCTCCACTGGCACCAGAGACACAACCAGGGCTTCATCTCCTCCTGTTAAAAGATGAAAGTTAAGGAATGCATGTGCTTATTTTCAATCTTGTGAGCTATTTGCTGCCTCCAGTGCAACTGTTTAAGTGCCTCACACGAAACATATGTGTCAGGTTTTTTGGGAGGGAAGATCCAGTGGCAAAGAACAACTTTACAAATCTGCTCCCAGATTCCCTCATCGAGGAATCCATTCAGTTGCTGTTTGCTTTTTGTACTTTCCTTCCCAACAGTTTGCACTAGAAATGACCCATTTTATGGGCTGCCATTTTCGACTTTGAGCCCTTTAATCCCACACATAATGCTGGATAAGGAATTTTAGCTTTCAGAAACCTCTGCTACAGCAGCACTGAGAGTGTAGCCTTTCAAAACCTCCCTTGCCTGCTCGGTGCTGAAGGAAATAAGTAAAACAAGCCTGAAATTTGACTCAATAATTTTTTGACAAGTTTTAACTAAGCACAGTGACAGGGAGCTCTGCAAGAGAAATTTAGAAGCCCAGGAACCGAGGCATAATAAGCTGTCAGAGAAAAGATCAAGTAGCATTCCCCAATTCATCTACCCAGCATCAATGTTCCAGCTAACAGTAGACAGTGTTAGCCAGATTCTTGCCCTTTTTATCTATGAAAAGCTACATTTATCAAAATAAGCAAAAAATGTGAGGTATGGAATGCAGTTCATTGGAGGGCAGGGCTTTATTGGTTGATTGGTAAATTGAAACACATGGAAAAGTGCTACAAGTAGGAACACACTGCTGACTGTATTACTCCTTTTTTATTGGGTAATCTCTAATAAGAACCAGCTGGTAATAAAGGACGGAGTTCATGGGAACCCACCCTTTGTTGAAAGCGAAGTTGGTGTCAATACCAGAAACACATGAGCACAAAGAAAACAGATGTAATTGGCTTCTGGAGGTCAGGTTATGTAAAGACCCCGGTGAACAGGGGTGAGGGTTTGGCTGCAGAGAATGACAGGCTAAAATAGCCATTATTTCTGTGTGTGTGTGTCTGGGGAGGGGGTGGCACTCAAGGGGACCTGTCTTGGGCAGGAACTGGGGCTTTGTGGTCCCCAGAAAAGAGGGTGCTCCACCTGAAACAGGCACTTAATAAATCAGGGAACAATTGCTCTTTAGGGAAGGAAAAATGTAGATTTGCCTTCAATTACAGGCTAAAACCTGCTCTGAGAATTAATAGAATTCATTAACTTCTGGTAGCAAAACCATAAAATCATGGAATGGTTTGGGCTGGAAAGGACATGGAAGCTCATCTCATCCCACTCCCTGCCATGGGCAGGGACACCTCCCACTATCCCAGGTTGCTCCAACACTCATCCAACCTCACCTTGAATATTTTAAAAAATTGTATCAAGGAGACCCACATTCACCCACAGCTATTTCTGGTGTCCTGGAGCCCTGGAGGGGACAGGCTGCAGCTTCAGCACAGGTTTCAGGTTCAACAGATGCTTTGATACTTTCTGGCACAATAAAAAGCATCTATTTCTTCATTCAGAACATAGAATCGTCTGTGAACTAATTATAAAGAGGGTACAGAGGGCTTTTTTTTCCTTTTCTTTCTCTGAGGGCAGCAGAGAGAGGCACTTTATATAAAAAAATGACATAGGTGAGAAAATTAAAGAGTCAAAATGAAAATATCCTGGGCGTCATCAACACAGATTTTAATGGGGCACTGAAACCAAGCTCTGACTCCGTTGCATAGGAAGGATCTTTTAGGAAGAGCCTCAAGGATAGGGATCTGCTCCTTCATTTGGAATTCCCCATTCTTTCTATAACAAGATGCAAAAGATTTGTATGAGGAATGAGGGCATCAAGTAAATTTTCAGTTAAACCATTTTTTCAGCATTTTTTGCCAAAGTTACCTTGGCCTGAGGATTTCCTGGGAGGAATTCAGCAGTGACAACCCAAAACCCAAGAGCTGTAGGTGACATTTGAGCAGTCGTGTGGTGGCAGCTCTGCCCCATGGTTGGCTCCATGTAATCCTCAAATCAGGATTCTGTTGTGAATACTTGTGGTTTGGAGTTCAAACTTCATTTTCTTCAAACATTCTCGAGTCAAAGACACTCTTTGCTGCCTGCAGGATTCCTTGCTGGAATACCACTTGTACAAAAATCCAGGAGAGACCCAAACGCACCCCAGGTGAAATCCAGCTCTGGTCAGCAATCCTGGCCTCCATTTGCATCAGGAAAGCTGCAATAATGCTCTTATTTTCAGTTTGATTCTCATGTGCACTGCAGAAATGTCTAAAACTCCCAGGTTCTCCAAAAACAGATTTCATGGAGCAAAGAACCACATCAGAAGGGAAAAGTCCATCTCAACCCCCTGAGATCCTCCCACCCTGCAGAGGAAAGAGGAGCTGAGTTGCTCCAAACATTCCAAGATAAGGTCTATCCAAGGTGTACCAAGTAGGACAGGTGTAGAGAAGGTAGCTGGGCCAAGCATGGCCAAAAACTGGGAAGGAATTTTTGAATGAGTTGCTCTGGGCCTCTCTGCTGCCATATTTTTTAAGCACCTGGAATGAGGGACAGATACTCTATAAACTGTATTTGAAAAATTTTCATTCCTGCAGCAAGGACACAAAGGGAGATTTCTATTTAAAAAAAAAAAAAAAAACAACAAAACAAAACTATTTGCTGCTGTTATTTTAAAGTTTAAAAGGCATTTAAAAATGTCTTAATGCCTTTCAAGAAGCAGCGGTTCCCAAAAAAATAAAAGGGCTGGGAAAGAATTATTAACACAAAATTCAATAACATCCCCCTGCTTTCTCAGAGGTATTGCCTGAGTGACTGCAGCATTTACAAAAGGGATTCTAATCTGAAATGAATTTGCAGCTAATTCAACCTGTAGGCTAGTGACTCTGGGATTTCCTAGATAATACAATCCAGACAGTAATGTTGATGGATGTTAAAGACTTGCCTGTGTAACTGTTGTAAAGCTCTGTCATAAGAACAAATGAGGCATTATTGCTTTAACAAAAGTAATCCCAGTGCTCCAGTAAATTCTGCTCTCCTTCAATATCCCCGTTATTAGTTACAGTGACTTAGTGATGTATCTTCCTTCAAAGACATAACAAACACTTCACTCCGGGATTTTCAGTGCAAAAAGCTCCCTGAAAATAACTCTAAAAAGAAAACAATTGTTAATACAGAGTAAATTCAAAGTCACAGCTTTTCTTATCTACACGGACAAGCTGGAAGAAATGTGGCCAGTGAGGAACAACTGGTCCTGGGGTCAGGGGGGTGACAAAAGCAGATGGTGATTTTTCATTGCTCCCAATTTTGCTCCTGACTCAGCCCTGTGAGGCAGGTCAGGAGGGCTGGGAGGGAAAAGCCAGCCTCAAACAGCTAAAGGAATATTTCGTGTTTGGAGGAGGCTGAGTAAAAATGGTTTAGTGGTTCCATATTTTCCTAAAGGCTTCTATTGAAGCCACAGATATTTGGCTAACCTGGAGTAGACTCTTTACTACTTTCACCCCAGAACTAATGTGTTTTATGGGTTTTGATTCCTGGACCAAGCCTCACTTCCAACATCCAGGTTTCCATCCTTCTCTTTGCTCTTGACTAAAATCGCCAGCCTGGCTTTATCTTTCCCAGGCAGCCACACTCTCAGCCATTACCAAGTATTTCACCCCATGCCCATCATCTATTTTTTTACCCAGTGCTTTAGTCATCCTCTCACATATTTTCTCATTTACTCATCTTTTGCAGAGAGGACTCCTTCAGGAAGAAATTGGTGCCAAGCCAAAATAACTCTTGACTTTGGTGGCAGGGAAATATTGACCAATGGCAGGGAAAAAAAATATGTTAGATTTGCACACATTTTACCTGTCAAGTCCTGCTGTGGTGTTACCGTTAAAACTCTGCTTGTAAACGTTGAGAACCTCTTCTGCTGCTAACTTCAGCATTAGAAATACCATTTTTCATGTCTGGTGGTCTTTCTGTTCCTAATGCTTTCCAGGTTTTCTTCTTTCCTTCCTAGGAAATAGCTGATGGACTCGAGCTTTCTGAACAGCTACTCCTTAAACCTCAGGGGCTTTTTGTTCACTTCTGCTTTTCCTAACGTGACCACTTTAGATACAGCCCTACTCAGGGAGCATTAAAAAGGGATAATCTAACCCCACTTTTCCAGGGGAGAATTCTCCTGCTATCAGCCACTTACCACTGGAATTGCTTGTGGAGCTTTCCAGCTTTAATCCAGGCCTGGGACAGGTTTGGTTTGTGATGTGAGCAACCACCCTGATGCTCTGCTGGTCCTCAGCAGATCCAGCTGGGACCACAGCTGGACCTTAAGCAGTTCTGCACGTGTCAGGCTGCAGCAAGAGCCAGGAGTCAGTGGTGGGACCAGTTCCCCTCCTTGTATCAGAGATCGCTTGGCTGAGCAACGGGAACGTGGCCTGCTCTGTGAGCAAGGCTGTGGCTCAGAAAATAATGATGATGATAATAATAATAATAATAATAATAATAATAATAATGAAGTTGGACTACCCAGGAAAAATCACACTTATTAGGAGTCTGCCTCGAACCTGCCTTGGAGCCAAAGGTTAATGAGGAGAGGACAGGGAAGGAGTGGGCACCTGATATTCCATGATTAATTTGACAAATGTCTCTCTGGCTGCTGCCCAGTTCCTTGTGAAGATACAGCTCTTGGATGCATTCACAATGACCTACTTTTCTCTGCTGGCCAGCGTTTTGCTGCTTCGCTGTTATTGTTGGACTTTGCTGCTGCGTTTGATTTTGTTGCACATGAGCTGAGCAGCCTTGTTGTGCTCAGTACAGGACTTCTCTGAGCACTCTTGTGCTGACAGTGACGATAAAGGTTTGCATCCTGGAGGATCTGTCCTCTGAAGCTCTCAAAAAGGTTTAAAAACTCTGGGGTTTATTATTTGCCCAGTGCAGAGCTCCCAGGATTTTCTCTTATACCAGGTTGGACGGGGCTTGGAGCAACCTGGGATAGTGGAAGTTGTCCCTGCCCGTGGAATGAGATGAGATTTAAGGTCCTTTCCAACCCAAACCATTCCATGATTCTATGAAATTATGGTAACAAGGAGCAGGGTGTTCGTTTAAGATGTTACAGACAAATCTGTTAAGCCAGAAGAAGCTTCAGGTAACAAGAGCATTAAAGGAACACGGAGAGACTGCAAAAAGTCCCCAAGAACTGATAGACAAACTGACAAGTGAATATATTAATGCAGATTTTCCTGTTGGATGTGTCAATTCTGATTTATTAGGGGAATAGATCATCATTTCTCGCCTGTTAAATGCAAACATGAAGGAAAGGTCTGTGGATGTCTCTCTATTAGCCCAGCAATGCTGATGGCTATTTAGTCATGTTTGAAACTAAAATAATATTTTCTTCGAATGGTGCCTTTGCCAAATGCAAAGTGAGCTGACATCTGCTTGGCTGGAGCTGGGGTCACATATGAAGCAGTGCCTAAACTGAACAAATATTTCCAATATATATTAAAAAAAAAAAAAAAAAGAAAGGAAAAGAAATGAAAATCATTAACCTTTTGTCATTAGCATGAGCTGTTCTTTGAGCTGCTCAGCAGTTTGAATTAGTGCACCTGCCAAAATAAGCACCAAGTGTTGTTACCCTCTTAGGGACAGCCCTGTTCCATAAATCACAGCCTTTCAATGACAGCTAAATGTGGTTTATATCATATAGAGAGCCTGTGTTTATGAATGTGAGATAAAAGGGGTTTAACCAGTGCAAACACTAAGACTACTGTGTGCAGCCTGTCTCTCTTTCACAATTCTCCCCCTTTTCCTTTCGTGGGATTTCTCCCGCCCATGCGCACGGCTCCCTCCGAATTTTCTGCCAGTTTTGTCCACAGTTGATTTTCCTTCCAGTTCTTCCTGTCCTGAGGTGCAGAACCGACTACAAAATCCCAGTGAGTGTCCAACTGGAAGGAAATGGGATTTTGAGAAAGTAATTATTTATATGTGGTTTATATCCAGCTAAAGAGATAAAGATATAGCCTAATTCATTTAAAAACATGTATTTTGCAGAATTAATTCCTGTACTTTTACAGCTTGCAGAAGTCCAGCATCAGGATAAATTCCTCCATTTTCAGTGTTGGAGTTCTTAATTCTTCAGTTTTTCCACAGACAGCATTTCTGCGGTACTCAAAATGGCAAAAGGGAGATGCCCTTCTGTTTGCAGACAATTACATGATTTTTATTACAGAGAAAACCAATTTAAACATTCAGTTACCAAGTTTCCCAATTGCCTGAAAAATCTGTCACCTCCCAAGGGTGATGAAATGTAGATTCCTGATGTTCTGAAAGTGTCCAAAGTCCCTGGGATGTCTCAGGTGCCTGGTTTTCCCCCAGCTATTCCAAAGCATCTTGTAAATGGAACATTCTATAAAAAACACAGAACTTGAAAAACATACAACCTGCAAAGCTGAAGCAAGGTAGATTTAAATGGAATATTCAGAAGGAATTCTTCCCTGTGAGGGTGGGGAGGATCTGGCACAGGGTGCCCAGAGAAGCTGTGGCTGCCCCATCCCTGGAAGTGCCCCAGGCCAGGTTGGACGGGGCTTGGATCAACCTGGGATAGTGGAAATTGTCCCTGCCCATGGAATGAGATGAGATTTAAGGTCCTTTCCAACCCAAACCATTCCATGATTCTATGAAATTATGGTTTAAACCATCCCTAGCCACTCTCAGCTAAGGTAGTGACAGAAAATCCTAAAAACAAAGGGTTTGTGGGTTATCCAGGCAACTCCTGGTCCAGAGCAACCACTGACTCATTATTTATCAAGAGTCTCCATGTAAATAGATGAGAACACTATAATTTTCACTTGTACTCCAGTGCTATATTCTAAGGGCTGTAATTTATCCTAACTGATTTTAAATCCCTTGGAAAAGGATCACCAGAGCTTACACAGAGAAATCACTTGCTGGCCATGGCAGGAAACAATCTTTATGCATGTCTCCCTGAACTCATTCCAGAGCAATATATTGAGCTGCAGTGATGGAATTATTCATTTTTACTGCATTAAAGGTGGATGGAGGGAAAAAAAAGTCAGATAGGAGGCAGAGATGAAGTTAACATTAAAGACCAGTAGAAGAATGGGGATAAAATATAGAAGTGGTGTTATTTCTCTGATAGAGGTTTCGAGTGCGAATCTGGTTAAATCCCAGGCCAGGAAATCCCATCCTCGTGGAGTTTTGTCATTAAAATCAGGGAAGTCCAGCTGCATCTCTCATTAGCACAACCCCTACTTTGGAATGGTTTGGTGGTGAGGATTCTAGAGGGATTCCACCTAGGCTGGAAGGACACCATCCTCCAGCAGGGTAGGAACAGAGCCAGCAGATTTTAACCAGCTACAGTTGAATGTGCTCCTTTCAGATGGAGTAAAATAACTTATGGCAAGGTGGGGGCCAGCCTCTTCTCCCACTTGTGATGGGACAAGGGGAAATGGTCTTGAGATGCACCAGGGGAAGTTTGAGCTGGATATTAGGAAAAATTTCTCTATTAGAAGAGTGGTTAAGCAGCGGAACAGGCTCTCCAGGGAAATGGTGGAGTCACCATCCCTGGAATTGTTCAAACAACGAGAAGATGGGGCACTTCATGGTATAATTTACTGGGCATGGTGGTATTTGGTTTGAAGGTTGGACTTGTCACTCTTGGAGGTCTTTTCCAATGTTGGTCTTGATGATCTTGGAGGTCTTTTCCAACTTTAATTATTCAGCAATCCTGTGATTCTGTGAGCTGGAATGAAAATTCACAGGAATGTCATGGGAATGGCAGGTTTCCCCTTCACTGCTGGCAATCACAGGCACTGCTGGATGCCATCCTTCTCTTGGGAATGCTGTGTTAGGAGCACAATTCCTTCAGGAAAATGGGCCCAAATGACAATTCCTACCAGAAATCTGCCACCCAGCTGAGCTGTCTCAACAGCTGTGGCTTTTCTGCACCCTGTGGTTGTCCCTAATTTCAGCTCATGAGCTCGGTCATTTCTGTGTGGCTTGGGAAAGCTGTGAGCCCTTTCCCCAAGGCAGCTCCCAGCCCTGCCACAGGAGGTCTGCTTTCCACTGGGAAGCAAGGAAGTGCCTGAGCCATGCCCAGCCCTCCTAGGGGAGTTCTTTGCTACCTCAGATGTCAGTTCTTAGAAACTCTATTGTCAGGGCAGTCCTGAGAGCTCTGCAGATCTTGGAGAGGCTCAGAGCCGTTTTCTGCTGCAGCGCCTTGGAACAGCTCCGTGTTCCTGCAATCTCCATTACAACACAATAACAGGAAACGTTTCAGTGGCCTCTGCAGTACTTGGCGTATAATTTCACTTTAATGCTCGTATTGTTTGAGCATTAATAAAACTGGGAACTGTGATATAATTAAATCCATTCTTCCCACAGAGAAATGACTGTCTGAGATAGTGGCAAGAGCAGCAGACTCACAAGTCGCCTGGAGAAGAGAGAGCATTCCCTTGCCAAGGCACAGCGGACACGTGCTCGGGTTTATATCCCTCTGCAGAATAAGAGCTCCAGTTGAGAGCTGGAGACCTCTGGTACCTCTGGATCCAGAGCTGCCAGGCTTTATTGCTTGAGCTCTAAGATTATCCCGTTAGACCCAAGGATAAACCGTCCTCACTCGGCGCAACCTGAGCCCCTCGTGGGATGAGAGACCAAATATCTGATGGCGTCACGGCTCATTTGAAGCAGCTGAGCTAAAATCTGACATGGGAATTTAGATTGGAGGGGTGGGAGTGGGAAGATGGCAGCCTGGGATTCTCAATGCAGCACTGGACGTGGGGATTCTGAGGCTTGTTGCCTCCACCTGCACCAGGGATGTTCTCAGCAGCAGCGGCTCCAGGTGTGCACACACATCCCAGTTCACCATGGCTCCCATCCAGCTTCCAGCTAAGCTCATTCTCCTTCCTTTCCCTTTTGTGTTTAAAAAAAAAAGGTCACATTTTGAGCTGATCTGCCATTTCTGCAAAGTTCAAACACATTTTCATTTTCTTTTTTCTTCCTTCTGGTCGGGAATAAAATGGGTGGTGTTGAGGAGGGCAGGAGCAGGATTAGACTGAAACTGTGCAGGATGTTCAACATCCTAAGGAAAATCTAAGCTAAGATCATGATATCAGGGAAATACCCAAGCAGATGATGGGATCTCTCTCCAAATTGTGTCAACAAAGCCCTTTGTGTATTCAGTCCCCTTTGCTGCACTCCCAATAAATTTTCAGGTTTTTGCAGTGACCAAGGAAATGTGTTTCCTGTAACAGGAGGAATATTTTTCTTATTTTCCTTTGGCCCTGCCTGGCATTCGCTCCTTTGCAGTAGCCCAGTGTAATTAAATCTCTGTGAAACTCTAAATATTCCCTCTTCACTCTTGCTTGGATCGATACTAAGAAAAAGACAGATTTCTGCAGTGTTGCAGTCTCTAAATTAGCTGAGAAAATTCCTGCTTCAAGGAATAACATGGGTCATTAATTGTTCAAGAGATATTTTAAAAAGCTGATGAAATTAAAACCATAAAGCATATCCTGTGTTTAGTAAATTTTATTGGAGATCCTTGTGGAAAGTTCCTAGAAACACCTTTTTTTCCCATTCAAGAAGTTATAAGTGAAGTGGTGAAACACAAAGAAGCAAATCAGGAAATGCAAAATATTGCTATGAAATAACATTACAACACAAGTTTTCAGGTTTAATCCCATGCAATAAGTGTCTCTGTATGACCTCATCAGACAGCTTTAAACGCTGAAACCATTTTTGTGTAACCATCCATCTGAAGTTTTCAGGAGAGCAATTTTCCTCCTCCTGTGTTACCAGTGTGAAAAATTAATCTGTATAGTAGTGCCTTTTCCAAACTAATTGTTCTCAGGGAAGGGCAAGGAGAGAGACATCATAAATTGTTAAAATTATTCTGCTGCTAATTAAATTTAACAACAATAAAAATAAGTGAACATTGATTTGTGTATATTGTACATATTTATCGCCCGCTGCAGATTTTTTAGTGCAGATCCAAAATGCCCCATTTTCCTGGAAAATTTCAGGCTTAGGGGGAGGAGAGCTGGGCAGCGGGTGAACAGTTGGCAGTGCTGTCCAGGGCAGTTGGAAAGCCAAGTGTTTGTCAGAGCCAAGGCACAGGAGCAGTCTCAGAGCTCCAGAAATAGGGAGAACTTTGGGGGTAAATGGCAGACCTCTCAACTGGGCTGCTCCTTCTGCAAATCCCCTTCCTGACATCATCCCACTGGAGGGCTTTTCCTGCCTTTCCACAGCTGCTGCAGGGAGCAGAGGTGGCTCTGGCTCATTTTTTCCCCTCCTTCAGACAGGGAAAATAGAAATTCTGGATCCAGTATCAGTTTAAATAAATTTAAAGAGATGTCACACTGATCACAACTTCCTCCATCGACTTTTGGTGGATTTGGGGTTTCGTGCTGAAGTTCTGGTGAAAAAATGGCCCTAATTAATTCAAGTTTATCATTGATTTATGCTCCCTGGGATTTTGGGATGCAGTCATTGCACAGGATCTCATCCTAAACCTCTTCTTAAAGTGCCAACAGCTGCCTTGGTTGGCTGTTGATCCAGTCAGGAGCTAAACTCATCTCTGAGCCTGTTTTAAGGACAGATATTTTAGATCCTCACATCATCACCATGGCTGAGGAGTTGGAAGAAACTTTTCTTTGGTGGCAGCCACTTAGAAACCTGTGAAACAGTACAGAGTGTATTTTCAAAAAGTCCAAGAGATCAAAAAAGAGTTTGTCCTGTTCTTGATGGAGATTCCACGAGGAATCCGGGCGTTTCTCCTGCCTTCGCTGTGAACTACGTGATGCACAAGGTTACAAAATTGGAAGTGGGGGGAAAGATCAGAGGTTAAGGAGCTCAGATTTCTCCACAACATGACCTTATCTCGGTGGCAACTGGATTCTCATGATGTGCTGCTGTGTTCTCACAACGAGGAGCCTCCCCCAGCCCACAGAAGGGTGTTTGAGCCAGGCAAAGCCAGGGCTGCACCCCCGGCGGTGCCTTTGAAAGGTTCCCCTGCCTGGCAGTCACAAGATACTGTACTTAAAATGTCAAATCAGGCAATCTGTTCTGAAAGGAAAATTGCCACAGCAATCACAACCCTCGATTTCCTCGGCTCTCGTGGAGCACAGGCAAAATGATGAAAATCGTTTGGCCACCCAGACCCTTAATGTTGGAGTGCCAGGTCAAGGAAAGCTCCAGCAATTAGCCTGCAGTGATAATGACGTGGCTGTTTGATATAGGAGCTCAATAGCACCCTGATTGCCTATAATGTGATTATGCACATTTTGGGCTGCTTAAAAAAAAAATTTAAAAAAAAAAATGATGCCTTGGAAAAATAGAATCTCATTTCTCTGGCATTTCTGAAAAACCTTTGTTTCCTGAAAAGCCAAGGGCGGGTTTCAGCTCCTTGGGTTTCCACAAGTGTGTTATTAGATTCACTCCCTGACCTAGCTTTAATGAGAAGATGTCATGGTTGGGAAAGATATTAAAATACAGTAGCATGAAAACCTTGTCTCATCTCAAAGCTGTCATAATTCAAGGGGTCTGTTTCTCTTCATGCATCATTAAAAAGAAAAAATAAAGGAGGTGAAAGAAGATTGCTCCAGGTTGGATATCCTTAACAATACTGAATACACAAGTTAAATTCTGGCAATCAGAAAACATTCTCTTTCCTCTCCCTCTTTTTTTTTAAAAAAAAAAAAGTCAAATTTTGAGCTGATCTGCCATTTCTGAAAAGTTCAAACACATTTCCATTTCATTTTTGTCTTCCTTCTGGTTGGGAATAAAATGGGTGGTGTTGAGTAAGGCAGGATTAGACTGAAACTGTCTGGATGTTCAACAGCCTAAGGAAAATCTCTGCAGGGTCACCAATCTGCCAAGCTGGAGAATGGGAATTACCACCAAATGAAACAAAAATAAACAGGGAAAAAACATTTATTCCCGTGGAGACACAGCCAAAACACACAGAGGAAAAAAACTGTTAGTGGGAGGATGTGTCCAAAGACACCCAAACACTCATGGCCAGAAGTTTTTTGGTGATAAATTGAATTAATGTCCCAGGTAAAGGAGCCCAAAAATCTGAGCACAAGCAGCCTGAGCTATCCAACAGCTCTGCAGGACATGGGGACAAAGGAAGCAGTGACACCGCCGAGGCTGGAGCAGCACAAATGCGAGATGAAAAAGAGGGCGGGAAAAGAATATCCCAGACCTAACTCAATATTTGGGATGGGAGGTGATCTGGCTTCTTTTACTGCAGAGGTGTTTGGATATTCCAGCCTGTGGGACCACCACTGTCCACAAGGCAGCACTTGGAGAGTTTGGGACAAAACCACAGCGTGGCTGCACCCAGTGCCCACCCTGGGAACAGCTCAGGGGCCTTCAACTTGGGGCATTCCAGCTTTTTTTTCCCTGGAATTCTGTCCCCGACAGTCTAATCTCAGGCAGGATTTTTACTGACATTAAATCAAAAGCCAATCCCCTCATTGGGAAGAGGAAAGGGAAATCTCGAGGTGATTGATGCCGTGGGTCTGGGGACAATGGCTGTTTGTGTCTCACACGCACTCCAGCGGGATTTCGAATGATCCATTTGGATTCCCAAGGAGAGGAGCTCGAGCTTGGGAAAGCTCCCGACTGTCTTCATACATATTCAGGATTTCTCTTTGTTTTCTGACAAGGGATAGGCTCTGTCGTTAGGCTTGTGAATGGTCCCCTGACACCAGCCCTGGAGATTTTTTTTTAATTAGGCAGGCCTGGAATTACTTGAATTTGGACCCAGTACTGACAGCATAGCCTTGGTTTAAAAGGGGGTTTAACCTCAAAGAAAGTGGAAATCTTATATTCATTTTCTTCTGCTCCTTGGAAGATTTTTCCATCCAAAACCCTTTCTTCCCTTCCATGTCTTCCTTCATTTCTGCTGCTCCTGGGGATTATCAAGAGAGTTTGTCAGAAAGAAAGAGGGTGAAGAAAACTTTTCTAAAGCATTTTGCACTGGGCTTTGAGCTGATCTTCAGAGATCTTTGAGTTATATTTGTACCCCCCGCTCCACTTTCCAGATGTGGCCCTGGCTGCTGCCACACCTCTGGCTTCCCTGGGCTGCTGTGCCAGCTCCAAAGCTGTGGGAGGAGGGTTTGTGCCTGTCCCAGCTCTGGATGAAACCAATCCCTCATCTCCACTCCAGCCCAGGCAAGGTCCCACCACTCCATCGGCAACAGATCCCAAGGCTTCCCCAGTCACCCCAAGGCAGAGGGAGGACCAAAACAGAGGCAAAAAGGAGGATCAGTCAAACCTCCAAATGAACTTTAACAAGAAGAATGAGCAGGAAAAGATAATCAAAACCACACCAAGTCCTTGGCATCGCTGATCTTCTCTGTGGCGAGGTGCAGAAATGACCAGAAACTGCTTTTCTCTATTTTTTATAAGACTTTGTACTAAAACATGATCACTCTTAATCAGAAGAGGAGTCTGGTGCTCTCTAATTTTACAACCACAAGATTTCAAATGTTGTTTTCCCCTTTTTAATATTGGGGGGGGGGAGAAGAAAACAAAGATAAAGGTGTGGAAATACAATTAATTCACACTTGCATCAGTTCTCTGTTCTGGGTACTACTGGAAATAGTCCCTCCTTTAAACCTGCAGTCCACCATTAGTGAGTTACAGAAGGGTAAGCTGAACTTCAGTCTGGCAAAATTGAACTGAAAAGTCTCAGCTACAATTTGTCCAAAGCAACATGTTTTATAATTATTTTGTCCTTCCCTACTAATGACTTTCTGACTCTTTCCATCCCCTGGGTACCCGAGGGATATTCAGCATTATCTGTGCACATCAATAATTTTTATGGGACATGTGTTTTCACTTTGTAGCAGACTTTTTTCATTGCTTAAAAGTAGCAAATAAAGCTCTAATAAAAATTGATGCTCGTGTCCCTTCAACACCAGGTATAGGTTTTCCAGCCAGCAACAGGATTTCATGTTGCAATCCAGATTGCTGCTGTTCCTGGTTCACCACACAGCCAGGAAAATAAAACCAGGCTGTTGAGGCTTTGGAAGGGAAAAGCAAATCAACCAACAAATATTTGGACAAGAGTAATTTGGGGGAATATTAGATAAACTTTCTTTCCTTACTTTAGTGCAGGAAAATTATCTCTACTTCCAGTTTTTTAATATCCCTAATATTATTTCTGCATCTTCTGGCTCTCTGGTTTTTGCTGACTCATCTGCCATTTGAGACTTTTCCTATGCTTCTAACTCATACATCCTTTATTCTCTTGGAATCTCTTTTGGAGCCCTCAACTCACCCTCTGGGATTTATTTAGATTTTTTAAAAACGCTCAAGCTCACATGAAACCTGTTAGTCAATATTTAATTTAGACTTTCCGATGCAAAGACCCTCAAACCATTCTGATTTCCAAAGGAAGGGGGAAATATGGACATGGAAAAGATTTTGCTGCTGCAAGAAGCCAGGAGCCTCTGCCTTGCAGGAAAAGGTGCAGGGCAACACATCCCTGGATTCCTCCAGCTTTCATTGTCGCTCTTATCAATCCCAAAATCTGCAAAATCTGCCAGTTCTCCCCTTCCTGCGTAAATAAAGCTGGAACATCTCAGCCATCCCCCTGGATTGCTCTGCAGGATGCAACCTGTGGGTTGTCCTGCTGCTTTATCCTTCCTGAAGCCATAAATCCCCCCAAATGTCCCCAAATTCAGAGCCATTTCTGTCTTGGAGCAAAAATTTAAATCAATGCCATACTGGGATGAAATCAATCCCACACTGGGATTTAAATCAAGCCCTGTGCTGGGATTGATTTGCAGAATGAAGGGTATCAGGGGGCGGGAGCCACTCCAGTTTCCATGCAGTGCCCAGAGGAGGGAAGCTGGATTAGGAGCCTGAGGATCTCCATGATGTCCAGGGAATATCATCTCCCCTCCCTGGGCCAAAGCCTTCCAGCATTTGCACTGCCAGGAGTCTTTGTGGTCTCCAAAGGGTCTTACACCACTCACAGCCCCAGAGGAAAGGGCTCCTCATGCATTTGGACCCTGTCTCCCCCTTTTCCTCAGAGACATTTAGGTTTTTGGGATGGTTTTTGGGATGCTCTGCAGCTGCTGGTCACTGTGGGTTTTCCCCATGCATCTGACAACTTTTGTCTTTCTTGAAACTGCTCAGTTTGAGGTTATTTA
This sequence comes from Corvus brachyrhynchos, assembly GCF_000691975.1. NCBI lineage: Eukaryota > Metazoa > Chordata > Aves > Passeriformes > Corvidae > Corvus > Corvus brachyrhynchos. Next base: position 571,639 of record NW_008239324.1, on the reverse strand, counting down.
GGCTCATCTCTCTTCTCTTCTTCCCCATGCCTGTGTTGACGGGAAATGAAATCCTGTTTAATGTGAGGGCCACACCTAAAGCTCTGCTTGGTGCCCAGCAGACGCTCCCCAGGGAGCTTTGATCCACAACACGCTCTGTCCCTCCAGTTCTCTCACCTTTTAATCCCATTCATCCCCATAAAACCACCAGCCCGAGCTGCTGCTCCAGCCAAGGGCCCTTTCCAGGCTCTGACAGAGCTGGAAGTTGTAATGGAGACTCAGATCAACACCTCCACTCGCTCTTGATCTACTCCTGAGCTGCTCCAGGGTTTCTGGCAGGGACACAGGGAGGTGAAGGTCCACAAGGGACAGGACGTTGCAGCAATACCTGTCTGCCCTCCTGGAACTGCTGAGTCCTCGCCCTGCAGGAGGCTGCAGCTCGCCCTAAAGGACTGGGGTAAACTCATTACCACCGGGGCTCCCCTTCATCACAACTTAACAGCTTTTTATGGATTTGTCTTGGATCTGAGTTCAAGTGCTCCAAAAGCAGTGATGTCCTGCCAGTGATTTAACAGGAACCTCAGACAAAAATGTTCCCTTTGCTCTCAGCTCCAGCCTGTGGACCAGGGATGTGTTTCTTTTTAACAAAAACACCTTTTTTTTCCCCCAAAAAATCCCCAGAGAAAAAGCAGACAAACCTGCCAGGAGTACCTTATCTTTAATGCTCCGTGGTTTTTGTAAGCCTGGGACAGTGAGATGGGCAGGATTCCCTCTGAGCAGGACCTGGCACTAAGAAAATTTTGCAGCTCTTTAAAATAGGACCAAGAAATTCACACCAAAGGCTGCACTTACTGGAAACCAGTCCCTGAGGGGCAAAATCCTGGTGCTCCTGCTGGATTTTTATAAGCCAGGTGTGCTGGCAAGAAACCTGCAGTGGTCCTGTGAGGCAGGTAGCTTGACAGCTTCTCTCCATCACATCTTTACAGGTTCATGGAGTCTCTCCAGACTCAAGGAATTTTGCTCCAGGCATCCTGGTCCTCTCTGGTGGTTTCAGACTTTGAATAGGGTGTAGGGCATGGAGCATCCTGCCTGTCCCTCATTCCCTGCTCTTCTGAATTGGGACAGCACAAAGAGGATGAGGTGCTGTGGGTAACAGGAGGGTGGTTTGGGTTTTAATTTGGTTTAAAGGGTAATTTGGGTGGTCAGAGCAGAGCCGTGGACAGGTTTCTGAGTGATTATAAGAGCCATCACTTCTTGGGAAACAGAGATAAAATAAAAAAGTACAAAGAGGCAAATGCCGAGGCAAAAGCATGACCAGAAAGTCTGGGATGGCGATAAAGAGCTGGAGGCAGCAAGGAGCAGGAGCGACCCTCACACCTCTCTATCATCACACAGCCCCATCCTGGCTCATCAACCCCTCATGTCCTGCCATGGGAGGTGCTGAACCCCCCCTCCCCAGCACATCAGAACACCCAGCAGTGACTCAGCCTTGCACTCAGCACCATAAAACATGCCCAGGTTTTCTTTTTTTTCCTATTGCCTAAGCATAAAAACCCCCTTTAAAAACAAAAAAAAAAAAGCTCATTTGGGGTTTATACTCTTTCCACTCCCTCCTAACAAAGAGCTGTTTCTTTCCCGTTTTTTCAGGGGGAAGTCGGGGAACATTTGGAGTTTACAGGTCTGAGCAAAGGCGAGCATCTCCTCTCTTCCTGCCGGTGACAAGGGCAGCAGTGATCTAATGAGGTGTACATGTTCTAAGTGGGGCTTCTTCACTTGGAAACACTTGCCAGAGCTCCATAAATGGAACTCCTTTTTTCCTGACCCTTTGCCCTACTTCAAATGAGCTTTTAAACCCTTTGGAAAACATGCGGTTTTGCTTTCAACTGCATTAACGCTCATAATGTGTTCTTTTGGCTCTCCTCGGATATTCAGGTTGAAGGCCCAGATTTCAGAGATTTCGGCTGGTAATGTTGACAAGCAAGCCCTACTCTGGGGCTATCAGGCACCCAAGTCAGCTTCTTTGAAAAGCTCTGTTAGCTCAGCTGTATTTTGCTTCGTACACCCAAATCCTTCTGGCCGTGGCAGGAGGCTCCGCGCTCCACACGCTCCAAACAGTTCATACATAAAGCCCCGAGTGTCCACACGGACGGTGTCAGGACTCACCTGGGCTTTACAAGGCACTAAAGAAAATACTCGTGGCATCTTGCCCTGCTGGCAGCCCTCCAGAATCCCCCAGCCCGGTCCCCGTGCCAGCAGGGACAAAGCCGGTGTGTGCCGGAGCCCGGCAGCGCTGCCCACCTTCTCCGCCCTCGGTATTTATTCAGCTTTGTGCCATGAGAATTTGAATTTTAAAAGAGGGATTCTGCAGCTGGAGCAAGCCTGGGCTGGGAATAAGAGGGAAGAGGGGGAAAGGGCAGGAAATTTCTGTGCTGTGCAGGGGCGTTGGGATGGCTTCCTCCTGCAGATCCCCCGTGCAGGAGCTCTGCGAGGGGCCTGTTTGCAGATATCCTGTGAATAGGGATATTTTCCATTCCTCACTCTGGGCTTTCCCGGTGGATTTGAAAGCTACAGACACGGATTCACAGAATCATTTAGGAAAAGGCCTTTAAGACCATTGAGCCCAACCCTTAACCCAACACTGCCAAGCCCACCACAAACCCATGTCCACAGAAAACAAAAAAACACAAACCCCCCATCAAACCCGAAAATCACCTGTTGCAGCCAAAATTATATATATTTTTAATTCTTTCTCACTATTTAGAACCAGTTGGTTTTGAGCATCTGCTTCCATAACACATGCAGAAACATCTGCTAATCAATAATTTCTGATGAATTAAAAGTTGTACTATGCAGAAACATCTGCTAATCAATAATTTCTGATTAACTAAAAATTAAACAAGGTAGTTTAGCCACCCTATTTCATCTTTTGTTCATCATAATTTCATTCACAATGACCTTTAATCACTGATTTGTGGCAGATAAGTTGCTTTACTGTAAAGCACCAGAAAATCATCATGTGGTAAATAGGTTTTGACCTGATATATCTAAACAATGTTTTAGGGAGGGACAATTGAGTGCATTCACCCCACACCAAAAAAAACCCAGCTCCAGTGGTAAAATTACAACCTCATCTCCCTTGGTTCCTCCTATAAAGAGCAGAGGGATGTTAGTTCCTCCAAAAATGGCTCTGAGCAGCCCAGCTCTCACCCAGGATCTGCATGTGGGGTATTTTTGTTGAATTATTTTATCAGCTCTGGTGAGGGATCTCCCATTTCTCTTTCCTAATTTCCACTCCCGCCAAGGGGGTGAATCCCATTTCCCAGCCCGCCTTCCCCTGGGCATCCCAGGGAAGCCACAAAGCAACTGAAAGAAAAGCAGCAAAGAACAAGGTGACATCAAGTGTCTTTATGTGACAACTTCAATCCAAGCTGTACGTGTTGGTCTGGCACATAAGGAAGCCACTTTCCTCAAAAATACCAACATTTTATCCACAAAGAAATGGCAAAAGGGGACAAGAAACCTTGCCAGAGCACATTTAGGGAGAAGCATCCCAGTTTATAATTGTTTTGGGGTACGTGACCAGCTCTCTAAAAAGTTATGGTGGCTCTTTCTTCAGGAAAGCTTTTCATTAAAGTCATATTTATTTCTCTGGGCTTAAGTAATAACGTAAAGCACTCCTACTTCTTCTAACACACTATTAACAGCGTAATTAATTCTCAGCAACAGGAAACAGAAACCTTTCTTCTTCACTTCATCATCTCGGAGTCAGACCTTCAGTCTTCTTCCAGGATCCCTATCAAACAGATGGCTTTTATACTCATAAACATGTTGAGCTCAATTTTCCTCCTGCTGAGTGAAAGATTCAAACAAACCAAACTTCCCTACTACTGCTAGGAAATTCCAAACATCTAGAAATACTTTTACAGATGTTCCTTGGCAAGTGACTCTCCGAAATGTGTGTGGTTTGAAAAAGCCAAGCCCAAAGCAATGAATTTCACTGATGAAAATCGCTGATTAAAATAAAAATGAGGGGAGAAAAAGAAGGGAATGATAGAAAATAAGAGAAGGAGCAGACTTTTAGCTGGATAACCAAGTTTGGGAGGCCTGGGACAGAGCATTTTTAAATTTATATTCATTTGTAAGATGGAACCTTTCAAGCTAAACTGGGTTGACTTTTTAATGAACAGTGTCCAAATTTCGAGACAGCCTTGGCAAATTTCTCGCTTCGGGGATGGAAGCCGGTGGTTCAACCACACTTGGAGCCCGAGCCAGGCCAATTTTTGGTGGTTAAGACTAATTCAGGGGGTGAAATGTCAGGGATGCAAATCCATGCAAGATGGAACCCTCGCAGATACAAACAGCCCTGGTTACGTGCTGCTTTTGAGCAGAGCTCTCCTCAATTTAAGGTCTAGCTGTTGTCATGCTGTTCTCATTCCCATTTACGAGACATTTATCCTGTTAAATCCTAATCCCTGAGTACAACTAATGCTGATCCACGGGTGGATAGCTCTGCTCAACGCTGGGACAATAATCCAGCTATTTCACCTAGTAAATACATGAGGTATTCTGCATGAGGTATTTTGGCAGGCAGAATCTTTGTTCTCTCACCGATGAACGCAGCGGAATTTCCAGGGGGATTTAGCAATGGAGGGAATGGATGAGAAGTGGGGAAAATTGAAGGAAGTCAGACTCAGATCCACACAGTCCTACACTGGCTGGGAACTCAGCAAACAGTGCAGGGTACATTTTTAAAGGTGTTTTCTGAAGGTGAAGAGGCATCCATGGGCACGACTCCGGTGCAGTGAAATACCACAGCACCAACCCTCAACTCTTGGCTCCACGGGTAAAATATATTTAATGAGGTTTGGAAATCTGGGATGCCACCACTTCTCCCCTCTCTTTTTCCAAGCATTAACCCTGCCCACAATTTTTTTTTCTTATAATGGCTCTCTGGTTTGGTGGCTTTTCCAGCAATCTGCATTTTTCCTCTCCCCGAGTTCGTGTTCGTTACACATGAAACCATCTCCAGACCCCTGGGAAAAACCTCATAAAAATTCAGGAATTATATCATCTCCATGCTGTTTTTAAGGAAAAACAATCTGTTTTTTTGGAAAGGCTCTACTGAGCATTAGCAGCACTCTCTCCTCCATGCTCTGTGTGTGTCTGGTTACCTTGCCCTGAGCCAAACAGCTTCATTAAATCTCATTTAAGCTCTGGCTGCGGTCAACTCTTGTGACTCCAGCCCAAGCTGGAGCAGAAAATCCACAACCTCTACACCCAAAGCTCATCTCGTTGGGCCAATATTATTTTCGTCTTCCTGAACATCATTGTCTGCTCTGTACAACCAATTAGAGCCGCTGTTAGTTTTGGAAACGGCTCAACAAAGTGTGTGTGGATCAGACAAATGCAGGACTTCAAATAGGCAGGCGTATTTTTTGGCTAATACTGTCTGATAAGGCAGTGTTATCTGCACCTTTTCCCTGAGCTGGCTCTCACCCTATTCTAAATAATTCTATTTTACAAGCTGGATGTCAACAGTACCTGTTTATGGAAGGTGACACCGGCTCCCCCCTGCCGCTGGTGTTATCGATGAGGAAGCACTAAGTGGGCGTGTGAGTATTTTTAAAGTACACTGCAAAAATAAAATAACAAGGGGGCCCCTGATTTATCCCCCTGTTAACAAAATAATGAGGCTGCCACCTACAAACGTGCTGCTCTGTGCAGCATTCCCAGCTCTTCTGGACTCACTGTTCGAAGAAATCCTTGTTTCTCCTAGAGAGAGAAAATATTGAGGGTACCTTGGAAATCAAACAATTTCTTTTCCTGGTGTTTGCTGACTGGATTTCAACTACAAATTTTTGTTTCTTTTGTTTTTGTTTGCGTGTTATGACAAGTGCTCCTGGTCCTACGTTGTAGAGTGGGAGGCTGAAATTATAATTTTCATCTAATTCTGAGTCTCCTGAATCCAGTCACTGGATGTCAGAACCAGTGAGAAACCAAGAACTTCTTGAAAGTGTCTGCACAAGAACCATAATTTCCATATTAAACCATAATTTCCATACTAAACCATAATTTCCATATCAAAACCGTAATTTCCATATTAAAATTCCCATATTAAAACCTTTAATTGAATTTGGTTTTTTTAACTACAGTCTCATGCACACACACAGGACTATATAGAGGCAGGAATTAATCAATCCTGGTTTTTAAAGCACCGTGTTTCAGGGCTGATAATCAACATTTCACAGCAGCTTTCAAAGTAATTTTTAGAGCTGCATAAGCAATTTCTGTCCCTGCCTAAAACCAAACAGGCAAAACCCCAGGGGTGGATGTGTCCACCAGATGCTCCCAGGTGCCGTGGCACATCTGGGAGCAGTGTCCCTGCTTTAGCTCTCCAAAACCCTTACAGAGAAATCTCTTTCTCTAATATTCATTCCTAACTGTGACAACAGCTCCAAACAATTCCCACAAGGGTGTAGCTGCACTTGGAAAATCCAGGGTCTCGGTTTTCCTGTGCTGTGTGCAGTGGGTGGGGGTGGATTTGGGATTGGGGTGCTCTTAGAGCATTGCAGATCCTGCAAGCAATGAGACAACATGGGGAGAGAAGACAAAATTTGCATTTTGACATCAAACTTCAGGCTGAAAAGCTGAGGATATTATTTAAGCAATGGTAGGATTTCTCTTACTCACACTCAGGTAGTCTTTTAAACCTCCATATAAAATGAATTAATTACTACTGGGAAATTAGTCCTGGAGGTAGTGACAAAACTACTCCAACAATCAATTCCAAGCTTGCCCAAATCTAGGATCAACAAACCAGAAGTCAGTGATGCCTTAATCTTAGTCCCGAAGAATAAAATCAGTTTGACCACACATTTTCCAAAACAAAACATGAATTTATTTGCATTTATTTGTGTCATGAAAGACTGTGATGCCAAACATTTTACATTTGGTATATTTGATGTTCAAACACATCCAGCATCCAACACCCTCAGATTTCTATTTGGGTTTAGTGAGGGACTAACAGCATAGAAGCATTTTTCTTATCTTATAATCCAAGTGCTTTCCTTGTATCCACTGAGGACGTGGTTCATACATGAGCAGAATCCCATTCCAGCAGGGATTTCTGCTCGTTTTCCTGCCAGAGTGTCCAGATGTGTTTTTCTGGAGAAAACAACGTGCCTGTGAGGTTTGCTGTGGTCAGGCAGCAGCAGCCTCTTGTTCTGTGCTTAACGAGCTAATAAAGACAAGCCATGAAGAGACCTGGTACCAGACAGAGCCCAGCTGTCCCAAAATTATTCCTCCTCCAGTTCCCTTCTACTGCAAGGCTGGGTTGTAACCCAGCCCACCCTGGCCCAGATGAGGTTTTTCATGGACCACAGTGGGATTTGGGTCAGGCTCACAGTAGCTGAAAGCAAGCAATTATATTTAGAGGGAGGAAAGGAAGGAAAAACAGCTCAACAGCCTGAGCTGGGCCAAATTCTGGAGATGCACCAGGGAAAATTCATCCCGTTGTTGCTTTTCTAAGGAAATGAGCATCCAGCGCAGAGAAGCTGAATCCATTTAGGAATGATTTAAAATCAGCGTTCTGAGGGGGTGTGTGCACGTGGAAAAGCAGGTTTGAGACATAAATATATTCCTTTTGTTGACAGTGGAAGAAACTCTGTTTCCTTTGGTCCCAGCGAAGAGCAAACAGTTGCTCTGATAGTCTTGGCAAATGAAAAACTTTATTTTCATCAGACAGAGAAGGAAACCCTGTGCAGCCATTGCCAAGGAGTTACACACTACGTGACACGTCCCGTTTAGTCCCTCTGCTCCCAGCGAGGAATTCTCCCAGCACATCTGGTTCACCGAGGGGTTTCTCATCACTCTCCTCCCCTTCTGGGTGGGGATGGCCAGGACAATCTTCCTTGGCTTGCACAGAGGAAAGGTTTCTTATAAAAGTGAGGATATTTTTAAGCAGCCACCAAGATCAGGGTGAGCACGCTGTCAGCTGTTTCCTGTGCTGTCCTGGATGGCAAAGTGACAGGACAAAGGATGATTATTTGAGATCTCTTGTGCAGGTGGCAGCTGAGGGTGAGGATGGTCGGGCAGCTGGGTGGATGCAAGGCAGTTCCTGCTCTTGATTTCTCTCTGGAAGAAAGGGCTGCCCATCTCCTGACTCATTTGGACCAGAACAAGGCCTCTGGAAAAGGCAAACACTGAAAGGCAGTGTTTCCAACGTGGAAACGCTCCCAGTTCTGAGCCTTCCAGCACTACAGTTAACCCTTCCCTTGTGCTGAGCCGGGACAGGCTCTTCTCTCCAAGGAGATAAATTCATTTCATGTGCAGGACAGAGCTGGAATCAGCTAAATAATCCCAGCTGGCCTCCAAATAGGGTTGGAAGGACTGAAGAGAGTTGTCACTCCCAGCTTTATCTACCAAAGGAACAAGAAAGCTCCACCCCACATTTGTGCTACAGCAGAGGTCGGCTCCATCACAAACACGGGATCTCTGCTGCACAGCCACAGGCCTCTACTCTTCCCTCATTTTCCAAGAAAAGAAATTTTGCCTTCCTGCTTCATTCTACATTTTGCTACTTTAACTTTGATCCAGGGACCAGTGTTTTAAAACACCTGCATTCCCTGCTTTGCAATGAGACCTAAGGAAATCTCCAGGGATAGCAGCAGTTGGCCACTGCGGGATTTCTGAACGTCTGAAAGGCTTTCTGAGCACTTTCTTTCTTTTTTTCCCTCCCCAACAGCTGGCTCTTAGCAGGCAGACTGGTGCTTAAAGCGTCTGATATGATGTGAGAAAGCAAAATAATCACCTGCCAAGGATTTCATCTTCATAAAAGGCAAGGTGTAAGATCAAGTTTCAAAACGTGTAGGAGTTCGGCGCATGCTGTGACACCGCCGTGAACCCTGAGGAACCAACTTCTGTTAACTTTAAAAACACAACATTCATCTCCTTGCCTCACCAGACCCTGGTTTTGGCAATGCTGGGCCATTCTGTGAGGATAACTCAAGGGAGAATGGAAAAGGGAAAAAAAAGAGGGAGAAAGGAAGCTTCAAAAACTGCTGCAAACCACCAGCCACCTCCACCAGAGCTGTGTTCTCCTCTTCCATAATTATATTTGGGATCACCTCTCCTTTGCAGCTCAGCCAAAATTGTTGGATTCACACTTGGTTAGCCAAGGAGAATTTGCCCATGCACATGGATGATGGAAAATTGAGAATAAGGGCTTTCTTCTCAGTATGCACATGAAGGGAGTGGGCTTTTTCCTGGGAAGAAAATTGTTTGGAGACAGTTTAAACCTAAATGAAAAGCTGGCAGGGCAGCTGTCATGATAAAACTCTTCTGTTAACTAAGATGGACTTGTGTTGCCTTTGCAGCTTTGGAGAACTGAAGTTGTTGATTTACTTTTCATCTCTAATTAGGTTTTTTTGCCTCATTCGGCTCGGAAAGATAAAAAAGATTTAAGGGTCTCAGTTGTTAAGAGTGATTTTTCTGGCTGAATAAATATTTACATTGTTGCATATTATTTTTACTGGTTCACTGGTGGATGGATGGATGGATGGATGGATGGATGGGTGGATGGATGGATGGACGGATGGATGGATGGAAATAACATTTATGTTTTTAGAGAAAAACTGAATCTCTTCCTTCACTGATTCTCATTTCCACCTCTGCAAAATAAAAGCCAAAACACGTGGCAAAGGATGTAACTCTGATTTAGTGGCCACCCAGCATATTTTTTCACCCCTGGATTTTAAAGCTCTTTCTGAAAGAGAAATCCACCCCCTCTGGAGATGGGGAAAGAGATTCCTGATATTTGGAAAGCCAAAACACTGGAATTGCCGTGGGCCCGTTTCATGTGTGGCTGTGACGAAGATGCTTTGGCCCACAGGGTTTATCTGCCTTGGGCACATTCCACCACCAGCAGTGATTCCAGCCTTTCCCCCAAAAGTGCACATAATTGTCCTTCCCTAAAGGAAAATTGTCCTAAACCAAATTAAAGCCCAGCTCTGAAAACTCTCTAAATAGCAATCACCTACAGTGTACCTGATCAAGGGAATCAGGGCAGGATTTTCCCCTTCTGCTCCAAATTTTGGCTGTGATTTACAAAAAGTTTCTCAGCTACATCAATTTCTGAAGATTTTTTTCTCACAAAGGTGCAGTCCTGACATCTCCCTGAGACCTTTTTACTGCTGGTCTCATAGGAATGGGCTCCTGGTGGATTTTGCTGTAGGTGTGATGGGCGTGGGTAAAAGACAAGAAATTTGCTGCTTGTATTTCAGATTTGTGTGCCTGGGAGCTTGGCTGATTTTAGCTCTATTACATCCATTAGATCTATTTTAGATCTATTATTTGGACTAATAATTGATATTAAGGAATTACCTCCTCCTATAAAATTTACATGTCCCTTTACTGAGCAGATACAAACACTACAGTGAGTGTTCAGCTACAAAATTGATCCTACTAATTAGTGAGTAATTACATGTATATGAGTGAATGTTTTAAATGTAAAAAGTCGGATTTGGGGGAAACTTTGGCGTGATCCTGGCAGGGAGTGAGTGGGAATAGATCCACAGGGAGGCAGGATCAGCTAATTAGGCTTCTCCCCCTCCCCTTGATTCTCATGTCTCTCCTCCTGTTTTGTGTGTTTCCAAACGAGGACATGGTAATTACTTCATTAGGAAACTATTAGAAGGGAACAAGAGGAGATGAGTCACTCGCTTTTTGTCCCTGCTTTTATCTGATGGTGAGAAGCAAAGGAATTTTAAAAATCTTTTCTAGGTCACCGATCCTTCCAAGTGCTCGTGCCCATCTTCCTCCCCCCCTCCTCGGCTCCAAGTGATTTTGCAGAGCCTGGTGTGGATGCAGGAATCTACCCACAAGGAGCCTTTTCCACAAGAATAACATTTATTTCCCTTTCATATTTTGTTCTCTCTAGATAGGGAAAACCAGCCCATCAGTACACTTTTTTTTTCCTCTTATAAGAATATTTTCTTATGAATTACATTTTGTGGCTCTCAGGCTTTGGCTCAGAAGTTCTCTCGCATTGAAAGAACTGGATGGAAATATTTAAAGACAAGGAGAAACACTTCAAATTGAAAAAAAAAAAAGGCTTTTAAAAACCTGTGTGTTGCACAATACTCCTCAACCCACATTTAGGTCCTCACTGATAATATATTTTTTAAATTGCTTAATATATTTAGGCTACTTTCTTTTTTTTATGGATGTCTTCATTCTACCACTTCAACCACCATGTCAAGAATATGACAGAGAGGAGCCTCCAAATCCATATTTAAGCAGTAAAAGAAATGATCTGGTTCCCAGAAGAGCTGAACACTCTGCAGTCATGAGCAGGGATGAGGATTCCAGTCCTTTTTAAAATGGAAGCCTTAATATTTATTGCATCAGAAATGTATTTATCATCTTCTGGAAAGGAGATCTGGCACATTTTGGAGAAAGTTCCCTCAAAGAATGGGAACTGAGTCCCTCGCTGGCTATTTAATCACAGTATCAGCTTGCCTTGCTGTTTTCCAAGTCATTTTACCATTGACTTGCCAAAACATGTGAGGTCTCCTTGCCCCAACTGCCACTCGGATTAAAAGTGATTGACAAGGGATACAATTAAGGTCTGATTCAGAACTCACCAGGCTTAAATTCCTCTGGTAAGAAAATACTTTGATTCCACAAGAAAAAAAAACAAAAAACCTAAAAATACTCCTTGGGATAACCCTCACGAGTTAATATTTGAATATTCAAGAAGTATTGCCGCAACAGTCAAAAATCGAATGAAAAGTGACTCTGAGCAGTGGCTGGTTCCAGTTCCTTGTAACAACAACAACAAAAACATGAGGCTTTGAGATCAGAATCTCTTGGTGTGATTTGCATATTGATACAGAGCAGATGTTTCAGAAACAAATGCTGCTACATCTGCTGATGGATTGGATTCAGCTGCCTGCAGACTCCACCGCGAGGAGTTCAGCGGGGGAACGGTGTCACGTTTGTCATTCTCATTGGCTTTATAAGTCCTCTGTTGACCCAACAGTACCTGAATAATTTTTTTCTCTGCAGTAAATGAGAGATGGAAGCCTACAGGGGCAGATGTGGGGCAGGGGGTATTTTTCCCAGATCACAGGAGAGGTTGGCTGAGGCTGCAGGGATGAGCTTTGCTGTTTGTTTTTGTGCTGTTCTGCTCAGCTTTTTTTCCCTGTCTTAGATAAAGGGCAGAAAATAAAAAGAAGTGGTCAAAATAAATTGGTCCAGCCATTAAATAGTTGTCATTGTTTTATTTTCATATCATGTTATCCTGGTGTGGCCCCTCCCAGCATTTCTGGAGGAGATATGTGAACACCCTCAGGAGTTTTGATGTTCCAGTGATGGACATTAAGCCCTGAGCCTCAGGAGTGCCTTGCTCCAGAGTAAAATCTGGACAGTGAAATGCAAACAGTGATGGTTTGAACAGCAAATTTCTCAAGGGCTTTTTGAGGACAGACTTAGAGAAGGAAAAGCCATGTGGGTATGGTGTATCCATGTGGACAGGGTGAAGTTTCTTCTAAATAACAACAAACAAGCTGAAGTGTCCCAAAGAAGCGAGGTCGCGTGGACACCGTGTGTTTGCTGCTCCTCCCACGCACTGCAGTGTAATTAAACAAAAAGGGCTGGGGGCTGTGCACAAAAAAGGGTGGGAATTCAGGGGCAAAAAGATTCCAGCTCTGCTCCTCAGGAGAAAGAATTTCCTTCGAGGTGCAGCACCATAAATGTGCTGTACAAACAACACCCAGAATCCCGCATTAGAGAAAACCAAATAATAGGTGCCTAAGGAAATAGCTGGGATTTAGGGGGCTTAAACCCAGGCCCTGCTGTGATACAATAGCCTTATTAAGCATGATATTTTATATAGGATCCGGAGAGTTTGAAGGGTTTGTGCCGTGTTTGGGTAAGGATCAGGGGGATTTCAGGAGCTGTGACCTCATCCCACATTTGATGCTATCGGAGCTCGGCTGCTGAAGGGCTGTGAGGTTTGGCCAACTGGAAGGCAGAGCCCAGAGCAGCTCTGCAGCCTCAGTGTTTACCAGCCTGGAGCCTATAATTGTTTTTTCGTGGGGGAAGTTCAAGGCCACCCAAAGAGCGTTTCACAGTGCTCACCAAACCAATAAATGCTGGAGTTAGGAAAGGCCACAAATTGGAGCTGCCGGCCAAGGCTTGGCTGCCTGGCTCCCTCGGACTTTAAAGCAAATTGTGTGGCTAAAACCTCCTGCACCTCTTGGAGAGCTTTGGGTTTCACCTACCTGCCAAAGCCAAAGCATCTGGAAGAGGGGAAAAGGTCCCCTGTGACCAGGAACAGCAATTTTCCTCAAAATGATTAGGTCTTTGCCAGCTCTGAAAGCTCTTGCATTAACATAGAATCACATAATCATGGAATGGTTTGGGCTGGGAGGGGGGAATTTAAAAAGTCCAGCCAGTTCCAACTCCCTGCCATGGGCAGGGACACTTTCCACTAGACCAGGTTGCTCAAACTCTTTGGATTCCTGATGTTTGGCATGTGGGAAGGGATGGCTGGAGCAGGAGGAAGCAGGGAGGACATCAGGATGGTCCCATTGCGCATCTGCCTGATCTGTTGCTACCTAACTACACAAACACGCATCCAAAATGCATGGTGGGAAGTGGGAAAGAGATATGGAAGCACTTACAGCAGTGAATCACCTGCGGGTGTTTTTATAAAGCTTTAATTTTGCATTAGAGCAAAAGGAAGAAGCCTCAAAGCTTGGGGAGGGGCAGCCTTCAAATGTCTGCTTTTGGGTCAGGTTAAATCAGATGGCAAAGGGCGTTCTCTACGTAAGTTTGGGATTCTCAGCTGATGTGAGATGACGTGTGGTAAATTGCCTCTGTGTTGATTCCACCTCAGAAATTGCACTTTGGGATGTGGCGCTGCTTGGGTTTGGGCTTGCTTGCAAAGTTCTCCTTCACCATCCATGTAAACACACTCTCTAGATTAAATCAGACTTGCCCAGAGGCTCGATCCAGAATAAATTTCCAAAACTTGTGATGCTGGGACAGGACTCTGGGGCCATGGATACAGATTCCTTGGGGATTTCTTATTTTTTTCTGGGTAAGAGCTTTCTTATCAGCATAAATTCTGCATAACTCTGTTATCAAACAGGTTAAGTGAGACTTTTAAGCACAGAAAAATTTCAGACTTTTCAAAGTGTGAGATACATCTGGTCCCTGGGCAGAATTTTGGGGATGTTATCTCTGAATCCTATCTTTATCTGGATATACTCAAGAAACTGTTCTCATGGGTAAAAACCAATATACCTATTTAAATCAAGAAATTACCGACAAATTTACCTGTCTGGAAGGTCAAGGTGCTAAAATAAAGCCCTAAACTGCATTAAAGAATTTAAATACTTAGAGGTTTGCTGAGGACAACCTATGACTTTGATGTCCATTGGCTCAGCCTGTAACAGCACAGATAATCAGAGTGCCATTAATAAAATGTTCTTTCTGCCTGAAAATTAAATTAGCTGAGTCTGATACATTTTATATCCCTTGATGACCCAGCATGGCCAGAACAAAGCAGGAATATAAAAGCCATCTGACGTACTTTGTCTTCGGCTGTTTTGGGAAGCTTCTCAGCTGACATGGGAAGCAAATGTTCCACAGTCTCATGGGGTCTTTCTTGGGCTGACTGGTTTATAGCTGGGGGGGGGGGAAAAAATCTTCAGCTGGTTTCAGTAGCTATTTGTTACCAACTTAAAGATCAGGTTCTTCAAGGTAAACTGAAAATGACAATTGGAAAATAAACATGAGCCACTTGGTGTGTGTCCTCCATCGGGCTGAAATGTGACCCGTGTGGGGAGAGGTTAAAGGGTTAAATTGTGCCTCGCTCATTACGGGCCTGGAAAAAAACCCTGGGTAAACTCAGAGGGGTGAGGCAGCTCTGAAACCCCTCGTGCTGCTTCCTGTGGCTCTCCATGACATGTGATACCCACTTTCTTGAGTGTCATGGCTATCAACTGCTCAGGATTATAAGAGCTGACGTCAAAAAGTGTCGAGCAGCCGCTCTCTCCTTGCTCTGGTTGTCACTCTGAGCTCAGAAGAAAAGCATCAGGGATTGTTTACACATGGCAAAGTTATTAAGGGCCCTCACAGAGGGGTTTAAAGGCTGCAGTCTCACCTGGAAGATGGCTGGCTTGATCTTAGCCCTTTCCTTCTGGCTGGAATACCTTCCTCATAAAAACTGAAATGGGCCCCAGAGAACAGTTATGTTCCCCAGCCTCATCCCTCCCTCTGATTTAAACCAGCTCCCAGAAAGAGATTTAAGACCACCCTGAACAGAGCTGCTTGTCAGGCTGCTCATCTAGGGTCAGAAAGCAGCAAAACATTTCAGCATGTGCCCAGAGTTTGGGCACCTGCTCAGTCCTGTTTTCTACTGACTCTGAGCTGCTCCTGTCTGACAAAATTCAAGCATCTCCCTAAGACTGACATTTAAATGTATATTTTTCTCAAAAAACAGAGTCTAAATATGGATTCCTGACAGTAGCTGAACTTCAGATGTTCATTTATGAGATTCTTAGCCACAGGCTTTGGGGAGAAAAAGCCTCCTCTCACAGCACACGTTATTTTTCTTCTTCAGCAGAAAAAATCTCTTGCTTGGAAATTAGTAAAGACAAATGATTTATTGAAGGATAACACACAGTGGTGCTCATGGGACCCAGTCATCCCTGCTAGCAGACATCCAGAGGCAAAGTATTGATTCCTGGTCCCAAGTGGGCACTTTGAGGAAGCTCTTGAAATGTCTGTAAAATATCTGCCTGCTGTGGTCACATTTTCTCCTGTGATACTGGAGATCTCCTCCTTCCATCTGGGTTTTAGAGGCCTTGCCTTTCCTGACAAGCACCCCAAAAAGTGAGAATTCAACAAGTTGAAATGACAAATGCTGATGTTTCCAAAATATTCCTTTTGACCAGAAATAGTATTTTCCAGTGGTCATGATCTGTCCAAAACTGCAATTTTTGGTGACCAATTTGTTTGTCAATAAAATATTGCCTTGCTCAGCTCATTAGCTAACCGTGGTCAAATTTGGGGGTGACCATATGGTTTGTGTTTTACACATGAGCCTAACTTGACTTCTTTTCAAGGAGATGCCACTGGATCTTGGAAAATATCATCAAGCTGTCAGCATTTAGTGGAGAACAAGTTAATAAAGGCTTGAATAAATCATGCTGAGCTTCTCTACCTTTGTGATGAGTCATGACATAAAGATTTTCAGAGGTAACAAAATGGGCATTCACAGAGCAATTCCAGTGTTTTAGTATGGTATTGACTCTTTTTCATGTTATCAGACACTTTGCATCCTCATTTTCCCTTTAGGACTGCCGTGCTCATGCCTGTAGCTGTGCAGAGCAGATGTGGGTGAGGCCCAAGGGTGGATGAAGGGTGATCACAGCAAATCTTGGCATTTGTGTTATTCCTTTCCTCCTTACCTTACCAAGGCGAGGGACCACGGTCATGCTTTTCTTTATTTCCCTCTTATGTGTACCACCAAAAAAAGCCAGCCATCCATGAATTTACTTAAAATCATTCCAGGTTCATCCCTATCTTTCCCAACACATAAAAGAGCACCGTGGCTTAGCAGGAAAATCAGCCCGTTCAGAATCAGGTGATTCAGCCTCAAGCTCTGACTTTGTCACTGATTTACACAGCAAATGCTGAGTTTATTTTCCCTCCTTCTGGCCGTGTGTAAAACAGGGTTTATTTTCTTGGTTGTGGGTCTATTTAAGGAGCACACATCGTAAGAGCTCCTTCTCAAAGGGAGTTTTGCTATTTTAAGCCCAAGGCTTGTGTTCCAAAGCCTTGATGTCTCCCTGCAAACACTGCAGCAGCCAATTGCTTGTCACAGCCTAAGCTGCTTTATCAGCAGCATGATCAATGGGCTCACCACAACTGAGAGGCAGGAACGTTTCTCCTACAAACCATTGCCGTTTTCCTCTGCTACTGCCCCGTGTGGATAAACCATGAGAGGGAAAGGAACAGCCTCACGCTCTCCATCAGCACATTGCCACAGCAAATTACTCATATCCAGCAAAACTCCTTCGGAAGATTCAATCCCGGTATTTCTCCAGAGCTTCCCTGAGTGTTTGGAAGACCTTTCCCCCGTGGTGAAGGAGAATGAAGCAACCTGGTACCCGGAGAATCAAAAGGAGAAATTAGACAACAGCAACACATCTTGGAAATCATCCAGTGTGCTCATTATTGGGAACTTTTGCCAGTGAGGAGGTGTATAAATAAGGAAGGGGTTTAAGTGGAGGAGGAGGTTTCTCTGTGACAATATAAAAATGAAGTGTGGTAGCGTGACCTTTTCAGAATGCATTTAAACTTCCTCTGGCCCCGCTGGGCTGTCCCATATCTGTGTGGCTCATATTACTCTGCTCCCAGAAACATTTGCTTTCGAATAGGAGGGCTTTGTTAACCCTCCTCTCTTCAGGGTGACTCCTTCCAGAGGTCCAACCAAGCTCCTTTCCAGTTCTGCCACTGTCTCTCCTTGCCTAACTGTTTAAAATATTCTGTTTTCCTTTTCCAGGTCGGAGGGGGTTGTATATTTAAATTTCTCACGCCTGTTAAACCTTGGGCAGGTCCCATTACAAAGTCAATACCTGGGAATGGAAAACATCTTCCAAAGTTTCAAGCAAATTCTGGCCATATTTAGCAGGCGGTGTTTGACTTTGCTCCCCATCCCTAAACTCCATGCAAATAGAAAGGGTTTGCTACGTCTGGATCCTGCCCCAGCTGTGATTGTAGATAAGTTTTGACCCAGAGAGGGGCTGGGGATTGGTCTGGGTTGCACATTTTCCCTTCTCACCTCTGACACAGCCAACACACGATAACAAGAGGGAGCTCCCCGAGGGACGGCGCTCAGGGTCACCACGGATTAAACATCCTCAGGCACGACTCCTTCCAAAGGCAGGAGCAGGGAAAAGCTCAAAGAGCCAGAGCCTGCTGATTAAGGGCCTTGAAGGGTTTTCCAATCCCATCTCGTGGAGCTACTTGCTCTACAACCACCCCAAGTGTGCTTTGACAGAGGCTCAAGTTTGCTATTTAAAGATCAGCGACAGCAAAGGAAGGCTGAGAGATGTTTGTTTCACTTTTTCCTCTCACTCAAACCGGATTTTTTTTGCTAATGTTTTAGGAATGCTTCCTTATCAGGATTATAAAAAATAAATACAGCTAGCACTTTGGCAGTCAAAAAGAACAATATAGATTAGAAAATGATTTAGTGCCCTTATTTCACTGACTAGCCCAGATTGCCTGATCTCAGGAGCAATTATCCATGTGAGTAATTCTCCTGTGTGAAGATCTTTGTGGAAATCAGTGGAAGTGTCTGTGCAAGCACAGTTACATAGCTGCAGATTCAGGCCTCAATTTCCTCACGTTAATTTAAGAGCAGAATGTTTCCTTTATAACTTCTTTTTTCAGTGAAAAACAGAGGGGGAAGTTAAGTGGAAATGCTGCATTTTGATGAAAGTTCTTTGTATCTCTTGACTAAATGTTAATATAAGGAGCTTGTTACATGGAGCTCCTCCTCCAGACTCAACTGTGATTGTAAGCAATTCTCAGTAGATTTATGACTCTTACATGTGGCTCTTCTTGATCATTTTCATAAGCTTTGAGAACATCATAGTTCCACGAAAACCAAGAGATTTTCACCAGTTCTCACCAGTTGTTTATGGGGTGATACCACCAAAGGTTGGTAGCCTAAAAAATGAAGAAAAGCATGAAAAAACTTGCAAAACAAACTTGAAACCTGCAGAAAGCTAAAAAGGGACAGATGAAAACTGCATAATTAACAAATCAATTAAACAAATTACCAAAAGCATGATGTTTATCTACAAAATACGGGAAATTTCTGCTAAGTCCACCAGAGACATCATTAGTGCTACTGATATAATTTAAATTATGCTAGGATACGGGAGTGATAGACAGGTAAGTAAGCCCTGGGTTTAAAGATGTGAATTCTGGCATTTTCCCCCACTGCATTTGTGAATAAAACCATAGTAGCTACTTCAAAATGCGCCCTCTGACATCAGAATATGCTTTAAGCTGTGATTCAAGGTGTCATGGCATGTTTCAGAAAGGTTTCCACAAACTTGGCCTCGTTATTCCATGGCAATTTATTAACACTTCCAGGCATGAGTGCTTCAGGCAAAACAGAACAAGAAGCATGACCCTGCTCACTAACAATATCCACACTTGGATACCAAGCTGATGATTTCAGTGCAGCCCTTCCATGCAGAATTCTGGGAGACTTCAGCTTCAGGAAAGAAAAACAACTTTAAAAGTCACCTCCCAATAAAAGGAGGTTAGGCAGGATTATTCTAAGGTCCCACCTGACTTGGAAATGTATAAATGCATGTATGTGCTTGGATAATTTTAGAATTTTTGTGAAGTCGAAAGGCACATTTGCAGATAAGTGCTAGGAACACTTGGCAAGCCTGTTTGAAACATGCTGTAAGATTTTTGGACATAGCTTGTATTTATAACCCACAAAAAATACATTCTATCTCTTGTTTTGTCTCAGCATTAATGGTCAGCTACACTGAGAATGTTTAGAAGAAACTCCAGCCACGTTTTGGAGGATAAATCTGGGAGCTGTATGTTCACCTCTGTGTGGGACAACTTTTTACTCCGATTACTTTAAATTTTCCCCGGCTGAAAGCAACGAGAATCACCTGAGAAGTGACAGCAGCTCCTATTTAAACAGCAAAGCTCCATTTCAAGACCTTCTCTGTCCCAGCATGGCAGAGGAATACAGATGCCTTTGGGGCTCTCCAGCATTTTCACAGAGAGCCCATTAACTTGGATCCAAATCTGTGCTTGGCCAGACATTTCAAGTCCGCAGAGAAAAGATCTGAAAAGCTTTATCTGAGCCTGATAACCATCACAGCCAAAGTATGGCTTGGCTCCTGATCTACATCATTGCGGAGGGAAGGAGAACCGGTCCCATTGTGCTGATAAAGTTCTAGCGAAGTGAAACCAAATAAATCTCGGAGATGCCATCAGCTTGTTTGTTTGCTTGCTTGTTGTCTGATGACATCAGCCGAGAGCCCGGTTTATCTTTATTTTGACTTGAATCGGATCCTTGTCAGGCCTTGCCAGAGCTGTGCCAAAGGCACGTAGCAAAACCACATGAAATTCATCCAGTTTGATGTTTTCTTTGTAAATGCTCTCAAATGGGCTTGACTCTGTCCCAGAGGATCATTAAAGTTCCTGAACTTTCTGGGGCAAGCGCGACCAAGTTCAAAGCAAATCTGGGCTTGATTTACGGTTCTGATTGGAGACCAAGGAAAAGTCAAATTTACAGTCTGAGTTTTATGTTGAGTTTCTTGTGCACTCTCAGTCTGAAACTTGAAGCAAATCTCAGGGGGTTGGAAGTCCAGGAACACTGAACCCATTGCTGGTACAACGCTCAGCTGGCGAGAGCTGGCACCGTCTGAGGAGCTCCTTGGCAGCTCACGCAGACTGAGGACTTTGCTCCTGTGCCAAATGAAGCAGTTTGCTGTTAGAAGCATTTAAAAGATGAATAAAGTGACACTGGAACATGGCTAAATAGTTTCTTTAGAGATAAGCTGCGGTGTTTTATAGGAGCTGGGCTGGTAGAACATAAGCTCCCACCACTCCAAGCATTTTGAAGCATTCCAAGCTGAAGCAAGGAGCATTAATTACTATCAGAATCACAGGAATGAGAAAGCTGTGCCTGGTAAAAAGGGCAGCAGCAATCCTGCAAAGTTTGGGAGTGTTTTGGGAACACCGTGGCACCATTTTGAGGCACAGATGCCAAAAGTGGAGGGCTTAGGGGAAGTAGGTGTTGTGCCGTTGTCACTTTTTATGGGTGGCGGTCCTGGAGAACAATGCTCCAGCAGGAGCCGCTGGGAGGGGAGCCAAGTGGAAATATCCCATCACAGCCAGTGTTTGCTGCGAGGCTGAAGCCTCAGTGCCTTGCCATGACTTCACTGACACAAAGTGCCTGGAACAAAAGAACAATGCATTCAGGCTTGGAAGAGTTCTCCTCGTTTGAATGCATAATAGTGCTCGTTGGACAATGAACCCCTTGTAAGATCATGGAAAAACCATTGTGGAAGGTCTGGAATACCTTTCTGCTGCCAACCCTGGCCCAGATTATTGCAGATTTTATTTCAAAGTGTTTCTGAGGGTTCGAATGTTCAGCTTGTTTCCGCAGGAATCACCCCAGTGTCAACGATTTTCTGTTAATCCCAATCCTTGCTTTGCTCCATATATCCTGATATGAGTTAATTCCAAGACGATGAGCTCGAATCAATATTTTTCTTGGGAAAAAAGTGTTCCAAGTCACCAGCAGTCCCCTTGCCACGAGTGCAGTTGTAGAGCACAATGAGGAAGCCTGTTTGAAGGAACCGTCTGCTCGTTTGGGGTTGTCCTGGGGGAAAGACACCCATGGCTCCAGCCCAGGAGTGAACTCACCCTCAGGAGTCCAGGATTGCTCAGCATCGCCACACAGGAATGGGTTGCCACAGCCTACAAAGAGTCATTGTGTGAAACCATCCAAGTCATCCTGGGATGGGATAAATAGGGTAAATAAAGAACCTGTCACACACCAGGCTGTGAGCTCAGTCCTCACTTTGAGCTGAAGAGGCCTGGGAGCTCTTCACTGTTGGATTTGTTTGTGCAGCACAACAAAATACAAAAAGGACGTTTAAGTTGTGGCTTAATGTAGACCTCAGTCAAGAGTTAGTTTTAATCCTTTCTCTCTTCCCCTTCCTTTAAAAAATTCCTTCTAAGAGTGGCCTAAAATATGAAGAAGGTGGTGACTTGTCAAAAATCCCCCAACCAGTCCCGTTCATCAGTAGGAAAGGACAGTCAGGGACAATCGCTTTTCCTGGAGACTCACAGCTCAGCTGCAATGGACCTTCATAGCCCACATCAGCATTTTTCTGGTGTTGTTACAGCCCAAGAGGTGAGCTTGATGCACACTGTAGGAGCAAAAAGGAAACAATTCCCTTTGGGTTTATTTTCTCCAGGAAATCCAGTCACTGATGCAGGGTTTAAGAATTCCTATAGCTGTGCTCATCCTTCTGCATCATTTCCATCAGCTCCCAGCATTTAAACTGAGCTGCTAAAACTCCTGCAATTCCCCCAGACCTCTGCCTTCCGCTAAAAAGTAGTGTGTGGAAGAGGGAACAGAAGCAAAGGGAGGCACACACCAAAGCCTTGCATGTGCCAGATGTGGGTCAGTGCCCAGCTGTTGTTATCAGAAAGATGTTGTGCCTGCTGACAGCAAACCTGCAAAGGTTGGGCTTTTCAACACTTCTTGGTAACAGGAGGTGTGATCTGGTTTAGATGCTGAGGGGGAAGAAATTGCAGTATCCAGACAGACAAATTCAGGACTTTTGCTATCAGACATGATGCAAGTGGAGAACGTTCTGCCTGTGCTGTGTGGGGAAGGAAAATGAAATGCTGGACATTAAAGCATTGTGTCATTGGAGCTCTGTTAAATGAGTTGGACTGTGAGCACATCCAAACAAATAAAGCTTTTAATGCTTTTTGACTCAAGCAAATCCTGGCTTTTTCTTTAACACTTTGGTGATTTTAATCCCCTTTCCAGCTTTCTGAGGGAGCTGGACACACCTTCTTTGAGCTGGACACCGCCAGTGGCACAGAGGCATTGCTGTATTAGCTTGCACACAGCAGGACCCTCACAGAGTCCCAGGTGCAGGAGAAATAGATCCAGCCCAGGTGACAGCAGAGACAGGTTTGTCCACAGCCAGCTGTGTAATTAAAGGGCCCTCCTGTCCTGGATCCAGCTGTGTCTTTTCCAGATGTGACTGTGACCTGCTCTTCACCACCTACCTCTTGGTGGCTGCTGGCCCCTTCCTAAAAATGTCCGGCAAAGTCGCCAGAGTTCCCCAAGCCATCCATTTTGAAATAATCTCCTTTCATACCTGACCTGGATTTGGGAGAGCCCACATGGCCAATTCCACCAGGAGAAAGGGATGGGAGAGAAGGAAAATTGAAAAAACCCTCAGTATTTGCAGAATGAGAGCAAGTCACCAACTGCACACAGCTATTCTCACACAGTTCCACCTTGAACCTCACACATGACCCCAACAAAATCAGCTAAAGTGGTCTTTTGCAGAATTAAACTTCATTTCTAAACATGAAACCTTTTTGCATTGAGCTGAATGGTTGGTTAATTCTCAGTCTCCAAATATAATACAAATCACTCGAGCTATTTGGCACGAGTCATGGCTTGATTAATATTTTTGGCATTTTTAGTGGGACTCTTAAATAATAGAAGTGGCATCTGAATGGAAATTGGAACAGGCCAGTGAGAGGAACAGAGCTTTTAAGGCTTTGGAGAATTAGCAAAAGCCTTCAAAATGTCATAAGATGTTAAAAATTTGAAACCGGCTGAGGTCTTATTTTTAAAACTGTGTCAGAATTGATTTGTCCTTCATTTGTGTTTTTTCTCTCCAGTGCTGCCATTCTAAGTTAGGGAGGCAGTAAAATTCCAAGTGATCCCACAACCCTCAGCTCCTGCCTCCATTTCCACACAGCTCGGAGCAGGTCAGGTATGTTCCTCCCAGCCCTGTTTATGATGCTTGACATTGTTACATCATCATTAAAAATCTCCTCACTGATGTGAAAAACACATTTTGGAGCTTTCTAGGCCATTTATTTTGTCGGCTCTGTGGGTATACAGTGGACTGTCCTCCCTCCCAGGCTATGCTGGTGTAACTGGATCCAAAGAAAATTCTTCAAACTTTATTGGCCACGGAAAACTAAAGTCAACTGGTTAAAAGAAAAGTGTTTATTATGTTTACTCTGGCATCCTAACCATGCAGAATTATTAATCATTAAGATCCAGATACGTGGAGTTTCCTTTTTTTTTCCCCCTAAGCAGAGCTTTGCCAATTCATTAAACATCATTAAGTGGAAATAAGCCTGAGCAAGAATGTTTTTACCTCATCTTTAAAAATTATTTTCTGTTATCACGCTGCACTTGCTGAGCTCCATACTTACCACTTTATTCCTGAGGGTTGAAACACTTCTTCCTCTTGTCCTGGATAATTTCTGGGGGGTCCTAAAAATCCACCAATTTCCATTGATCTCATCTTGAGCTGAACCCAACTGAAGCTGTGGAAAAGCGCAGATTTTCCTCCCTTATCCTCCTTTTATAAAATAAATTAGGACCAATGTGGTCCCTCCATACACAGGGCATATTAAAGGAAAGAAATTCACAGATTCAACACCAATGAATCATTCTGGTTTCACTGGATCTCCATTCTCTGCTGAAATGTTTTCTCTCGAGAGCAATCGCAGAGGTTTTGGAGGGAAACAGCCTCTCTCAACCTCACCAGCAATCGGAGCCTTGTTGCACTTCCAGTCCTGGCACAGGTTCCCTCTCTGAGTGGCCCCCGGTTATCCCTCAGGCCAGATGGTTCAGTGCATTATAGTCCTGGTAACAGGAGATTGGCACCATTCCTCCAGCTCTGTTTTAATAGTGACAATATAACTGCTGAAACAATATTTTGGTTCCACTGACGTATGTAAAACCGCTCTGGCCAGGGCTGCCAGGAGCTCTATTTCCCCCCTTTCCCAGCTGATAGCTCTGAGGAAGAGCTGAAACCCCAAATGAGTGCATCTCCTGCAGGTTTTCTTTCGTCAGAGATCATCCTTCGACAAACCCTCAAAGAGATCCCCTTGGAAGGTGTGAGCAGGAACAGAGGAATTACGGGGTCCTGTACAAACTGAATCAATAATGGCCTGATCCATGTGGGAAGTCTGTCCCTGCTGATGTGTCCACATTGCTGTGGGATCTGGAGGTGCTCCAGAGGGCCTTAAACAACTTCACTCAGGTAATGGGAGAATTCAGTCAAAAGAGCTTGGGATCATTGATCCTGCCTAAAGGTGGCCCATTTTGGGCTTTGGATTCCCTTCCTTGATATCCAGGGCACTTCAAGATTTCACACTGAAATTTGAACATCTCGGGTAACATTGGCTTTAGATAAACGTTGATCCAATAAAAGGTAGAAAAAAGAGCAAGGTTTCCTCTCCAAATGCAAAGGTAAGAAATTCATCTTCCCAAAAATGTGTCCCCCAGAGTGGTGGCCAACAACGGCACCTCCACGTTGATATAACCGGTCTTGACAGCGCCCAGTAAGGATGTAATTCAGAGCTATATTAGATAACCCACAAAAAAACTTAAACCGTGACCTTTCCTTCCTCCCTCCCCTCCTTTTTCTCCTGAGGGGGAGGCTGTAGGGCTGGATCTGGGAATTAGAAAGCAACATGGGTGGTGACCCCCTGGTGCCAAGACTGTCATGAAGAATTATCCATATGTTGTGTTCTGCGCATGTTGGGAGGTCCCAACCCTGAACACCACAACTGTTTTCCAGCCTGCACAGCTCAGCAGGCCCAGGAGAACCATTTAGGAAGAAAGAAATGCCTGGAAAGCACAGCCAAAAGGAGCTGCCCTCTTGGTTTGTTTTCAAATGCAAAGCCAGCCAGGCCACCGTGCTGTGGCACTAAGGCCGGGTTTGTCACCTTCTGAAAAGTCCCCACAAACACCCTCAGCAGCTGTGCTGTGACAAAATTCATTGTTCTACCAGCTGGGAGCCACCAGCAAATGCCCTCATGCTCTGTCACCGACTGGTAAATCCCTTTCCCAGATAACTGGTGGGCCAAGAGAAAACCGAGGGCCGTGCCTAAGCTTGGGACAGTTTTCTTGGTAGAAGGATGTGGAGCACTGGGAATGGGCTCCCACTGCCTGGGAGGCAGCTGGGCTCCTCAAGCAGCCTGTGTGGAGCAGGCAGCTGTTTGGGATCTCACAGAACAGACATGAGCAGGTATCTCCCCCCACTTTCCACCATCCATCACTGAGCTTTACTGGCAACTCGCATTTTTGTTCTCTAATTAAAGCTTCTGTCAGGTGCTTTTAAATTATAGCCCCGATTAGGGACTTTAGATCCAAATTCAGCAGGTTTTAGAACCTGCCATTTTATTTAATTACTTGCAGTAAATTATTTTGACACCCTCAATTAACAATGTCCATCACCTCGGCCTGGCGACGATGAGTGCGAGGAATTTGCCATTTGATCTGTTTTGTCTGCTGGAAGGGTGCAAAGTAGACAAAAAATTCCCCCTCTGCACAAACCCAGAGGGAATTTTAGCCAGTGCCACCCCACAGATTCAAAAATATTAATAATTTCCTTTAATCTGTTAGTATTTGGTTGCTAAAACTGAGGGTGTATTTCGAATTGATGAAACCATTGCTGCACAACCAGACGTGGAGCAGGTCACTGGTGGAAGGACAGGATGGTCCTTCCTGGGTGTGATGATTTAACCACTCTTTTGGAAACAGGATTGCTCCCTGGGAAGCTCATTTAGGTGTTAAATATTTATCCATCTACAGCTGTCAAATTCCCATTCCATCCACCCATTCCCAGCCCTGGATGGCGCCTGCAATTCCCTGACTGGGGAGGAGTCGTTCCCTGAACATCCCAAGGGACACTGAGTGTGGATCATCCTGTGAACTTCATGCTTTGCTGTTTCACTGGGCAGAGCAATATTAAACTCCAGAGTTCCCCCTCACTTTAACAACCTTGGGGGTGTTGATGATGGAGCTAATTAGCCATGCTCTCTAATTTATTAAAATCATAAATATTTCACTTCAAGGGTTTCTTAGGGGGGAGAGAGAAGAAAGGGGTGGGAAGGTTAAAGGGAGACAACTGCATGAAATTCTTTGGCTGATTAAATGTTCCATAAGATGCAGCAATATTTTACCTCTCTTAATTGATTCGGTGGCACATCAGACTTGGCACCTCATTCTTCGCCCTGTTTGTTTTTAATTATGGCCATTATTTTATTTACTTTGGTTAACATTAGGGCCTGGTATGGTTGGCTAGAAAAGCCAAAGAGCACAGAATCATTTCGGTGTCAGAAGCTTAAATAAAGGGCAAAGAGGCAGCAAAGCCATAAAAAAGATGGAGTTAGGAAGATGTAATATATTGCTCTGCTGTGGAAGGTCTGGGAGAATTTTTAGTACAGTATGTAGAGAGACTTAGGGATTTTTTGGGAAGTAATCTGATATCCAAACCTTACTTCTAACAAACAGATTTGCATATTTGCTGCCTGAAACAGATCATCTTCACTCTTTAAAAAATTATAGTCTCAAAAAATCTTCATATTTCTCACGTAAAATTCATGTCGTGGCAATTGCAGATTTCACCAAATAAAGGGCAGCAAAGGAGCCTAAATCCTGATATGGAAGAAAAAGTGTTTTCCATCCCTTGCCATAACTGCTAAAAATTTAATAGATTAATTAAGACTGTGATTGTAGTCCTTGTTTTCCTGTGGACGTTCCATGCCCGTGGTCCCGTGGAATTGTAGATTCTCCATGGGAAACCATAAGTGTGATGCACTCTGCCTGTGAGGAGCTGCCTGGGTTGCTGTGGTGGGTGATTTGAGGCTGTCAGGAGCAGCAAAGCGTGCCTCAGTTACCCTTTGCAAGGTGGAGTTGGATCCTTATCTTCTGGCTTGGGGTGGGAGAAAAGGGAGCATTTGGGAAAGACAAAGCTTGTGAGGCTCAAGTATTGCAGCGCCTTTTATCAGCTGCAGAAGCCTGCAGCCATTGTAAATCATAAATGAGGAGCATGAGAGGAGGAACTGATCCTGGAATGTGAGAGGTGAGATAAAATAAACGGAAAACACCAGGGCTAAAATCCCAGCTCATTCCAGCCCAGCCCTGGCTGATGCCGGGGATGCGATTTCCCTCAGCAGCGACAGATAAAGGGGCAGAAAAAATTATGCTCAAATACCTGGGATTACCTGTCCTTCCTCTTCCCCTTTCCAAATATCCCCTCCTTGCATCCCCAGCGTGGGAGATGCCAGAGATACCCGGCCCTTTGTCGGGGGATGCCTGGGCAGATGCAATCTGTTCCTCATTGTCCCGTAATAGCTCGATTATCTGCGGGTGAAAATGCAGAGTGGTTGTGCCCAACGAGCCATGAAATTGCCACTGCTCCGAGGAACCATTCATCATCAGCCCTTTGGAGACAGCGGGGCTCAGTGGGAGACGTGGGGCAGGTATTCACCCAGAGCCGGGATGCTGGAATGCACCGGGGAGGGTCCCGCGCTGAACTTTCCAAGGAAGAAGTGAACCCTGGAAGACGATGCACAGGAAGATCTTCCTAGGGAATTGCGAGCGCTGCAACGCGGGGAGATAAATGCCTGCAGAGCCTGAGGAACACATTAGGAACGTTGCTGGAGGGACATGGATGAGGGGTGGTTTTTTTGCTTCCACTTCAGCAGAGAGGAAATTTGGGTAAAGCCATTAAGTTTTAATTCCGCTGGGCTCGGGCTGTGTATTTTGTGTCAAACTCATGGTTAAAATGTCAGTGAGCAACTTCCAGAGCTGCACGAGGAATCTGGACACAGACGGGCCTCCCTGGGGTGGATTCCTCTTTTAATGACCCTGGCCCCAAGCTTAGGAACTAATTTATAAGCTAAATCTAATTCCTTCTTGGAAACTGCTGCCCAAATCTCTTTGTGCCAGGAGTTCCCACAGAGCCGTGCTGAGGATGGGATCCTTCCCCACTTGCCAAGCTGTGATGACTGAGCCACCCCACTGGGTCAGGTATTCATCCCAGAATCCTCAAGCTTATCTAAAAGTTTTTGCTATCATCATCAGAGGAGAAGCAGAAGCTCAGTTTTGCTCTGCAGGAAGAGTTCCAGGAGCTCCAACATGGGCATGAGTATGGTCTTATCAAATAAATGAATATATTTGCACCTCGAAAGATAAGAATGCTGATTTCAGCTGAATTTGGCTTAAAAGTACAAATCCATCCCAAGCCAACTGAGTTTCCCGCTGCTGGTGGCAAGGGCTGGTATTTTGCCTGGTGCTTATCAGCTGAGTCAGTCCAGCAGGAGTTTGGTGAGCTGGATAAACTGGGAGAGCTGAAATTTGTGGGGGCAAAAGACTCTGCAAATAAATAGGGAGAGCGGGGCTTTGTGAGCTCCTCCCTTCCTGCTCCAATCCAGGAGTTTCGAAACTTGATACAGGGAATCCTACGGGGCCTTAGAGCAAAGGAATTTACTCCCACCCATCCTGGGTTCAGACTAACTCCTCATTTTTTTGTTATTTGAGCCTACGGCCTGGAAAAGTGTCTGCAGATTTTCTGCCCAGAGACTCATCCCACCCTAACCCCGTGCTCCTCTGTCCCGCTGGCAGAAAAGCCACCTGTGACAGAGGGGCTCCCACAGCTCCGACCCCAGAGCATCCCTGCACTGCCCTGCACGTGGGGGCTAAAAAATCTGCCATTGGCAAGAATTTCCTCCTGGATTTATAAATACCACGGACTCAGGGATCCTGTGCAAAGGGCCTTTCTGCTCAGAAATCACTCAAAACTCCCAGGAATTCAGTTCAATAAGTTTTCTCCACGCCACATTAGTTACTGAAATGAAGTCCCCGGGGTTGGAGATGGCTTTTCCTTTATGGGGAATTGTAAATTGCTGGGACACTGCTTTGAATCCTGTTATTTATCCAAAGCGCTGGGGTGTGTTGTCCCATTAAATGAGCGGTCACTGCCAGATCTCTGGCTGGATTCTAACAGTCCCTTCTGATGAGTGTTTTATTAACTGGAGAAACGATGAGGTTTTATGGCAATTCCAAATCTTGTGACGGTTTGTTGAATAAATCAGATTTTACAAGACTTGGCACCCATTTATCCAGTCTCCATCATCCGAATTGTCGTGGGGTGGATTTTACCCAGGGAGAAGTGTGAGATTAATGCCTTAATTTCTCTTTAGCTTTTCAGCCCATGGTGTTACATTCGTGCTGGAGCCCGCTGCTGTGTGATGAGGCAGTGCTGTGGCCACTGAATATAAGAACACTGTCCTCTGTTGATCAGAAAGGAAACAACTGCTGCTCGTGCAGCAGAAAACACTGGCAAAAAAAATTCCCACTGAGAAAATCAACCTGGTTCTCATAATTCCCTTCCATGGCTATTCACAGCCTGGGATACCTTTGGAAATCTTTGGGATTTGGGGGCTCTTAGATCACTCATAAATTACATACCACACTTGCTTGTGTGTTTTGGCCAAAAAGGTGATACATGGGATTGATCCAGAGCTCTCCAGCTATTCATAGCTCAGACTTTAGTGGGCAGAAAAAGAAACGCCCCGCTCCCTAAAAATGATGTTGGAAAGAGAAATGAAAAGGGAGGTGAAATGAGTCAAAATGAGCAAAGAAAGCGCATTTTGAATAATTCAGGGTTAGATGACACAGGGCATGGCCACAGTCTGCATTAAACACGGCATCTCTCGGCTCTTCCCTCTGTGCATCCCCCCACTCCAACAGCTCCCTCTTCCCTTGACGAGAAAAAACCCAAACGCAGATGAGTTTTCTGGGAGCAGAGGCCTGAGCAGCTGAGTCAATAGCTGGGTGCGATCCCCACGAGCTGCCCCGGGAAGCACCGCGGCTCCAGGAGCAGGAGGAGGAGGAAGCCCCGGCCGCTCACGCCAGCAGGGATGCTCGGACGCGGGGGGGGCTTCTGCCGCGTCATCCGCAAAACAGACGCA
>NW_008239324.1:531566-540722 GCF_000691975.1 Corvus brachyrhynchos | reverse complement strand
GCAGCAGCCAGGACAAGGACAGCGCTGCGAGATGCTCTCTAATTAGCGGCGGTTAATTAGCAGTGTAAACCTGACATGCACCCTCAGGCTCAGCACTGGCAGGATAATGTTGCTTTAAACAGGACAATGTTTAACTCTGCAGCAAATTGTCGTGTCGGAGGGGATCGCTGCTGGGCTGCTGCCCTGCGGCCATTCCGGCCGATTCCTGTCCCGTTTTCCAGAGGGCCATTCCGGCCGATTCCTGTCCCGTTTTCCAGAGGGCCATTCCGGCTGATTCCTGTCCCTTTTTTCCAGCCCGCTGATGCTCCGGCACAGGCTGGGCGCCCTGCAGGAGCAGCACACGGCTGCTGCCTGGAGCCAGGAGAGGAACCCGGCTGGATCCCAGCTCCTCATCCCTGTGGGAGCAGGAGGAGAGGTTTGTGTGCACCGGGATGATGAACTCGCGGCGGGGGACAGGGCAGAGAAACACATGATCCTTTCTGCCTTCTCCAAATTTCGGCTGCAGGCATGCAGGGGCTACACCTATTTACATTAACCACAGGGGCATCCTCTCGGGGTGTTTCTCACCACTCACTCGCAGTGATGTTGTTGTCAGAACTGCGGTGCAGCTGAATTATTGCCTAAATCCTCAAAAAGAGGAGGCAAACTGAGATTTTTAAGGGAAACGCCAACTTTCGGGATGTTTTCCTTCATCACCTGATGTCACGGCATCGCATTTTGTTCTGCAAACATAAAAGAGAGGCGTAGAGTTGAAAGATAAAATCAAATAGAAGCTGGGATTCTCATCACAGCCA
The DNA here is from genome assembly GCF_000691975.1 of Corvus brachyrhynchos. Lineage (NCBI taxonomy): Eukaryota > Metazoa > Chordata > Aves > Passeriformes > Corvidae > Corvus > Corvus brachyrhynchos. The sequence continues at coordinate 539,928 of NW_008239324.1, read as the reverse complement.
AGAGCTGCAGCTTTAAGGCAGGGACCATATGGTGCAGGACTCACTAATTAGATCATGCCAATTAACCACGCAGCACCTCTGAGGGTCAGCAGCTCCAGGGTTCAGAGACCTTTGCACCTCAGGATTTTGGGGCTGCACAGGCTGAGCCTTGCAAAGTTCAGCTTTAAGGCACTACCAGGCATGAACATGCTGAGGGTGCGTTTTTAGCTTCATTTTCACATCCCTGAATATGATTAAACATCCCTGGCAGTGTCCAAGGCCACGTTGGATGGGGCTTGGAGCAACCTGGGATAGTGGAAGGTGTCCCTGCCCATGGCAGGGAATGAGATGAGCTTTAAGGTCACTTTCAGGCAACCCATTCCATGATTTTGTGATCACTCACAATTTCCTTGGCTAGTTTCCTCACCATTTTAGACTCAGGCTGAACTTGTGACAGCTCTTCCCACATGTTTTACCTGGATGTGACAAGCAAGGCAATGGCACCATGACTCAGTGCTCTCCAGTCAAATCTTGCTCTAAATTAGTCACTTGAAAGCAGCGGCCAAGCGCTCAGCTGGCAAGAAACTCTGGGACAAAAATTTTCCATGTGCTATTTTTACCATGAAATGGGCCCGACAGCAAAGACTGGGACAGGCTTTTGTAGCAAAGAAGGAGGTACAGATGCCAGCTGTCCCTATTTAGGAAGGATAGTTTCTAATATTTTTTTTTTTTTAAAAAGCAAAATATCTCTTATTTTTCCATTCTGTCCTTTGAAAGCTCTCACGGTCCAAAATATGTCGATGGACTTTAAAGGTGTGTCAGTATTCCACTCTGCATTTTATAGCTTCCAAAATGCCATGGAAAGCCTGGAAGAGGGCAAAAATAAGGGGTTTGCTTTCTAGCACAGGAATTACAAGGAAAACAGGGATGTCACTGAGCTGTAAGTGGATCTTGCCATGATGCTGCACAAACCACCCAGAAATCCCAGGCTCCGAGTCCTTAAATCAGTTGGCCATTAAACAAATTGAAGCCAAGTGACTCAGACAGGCACAAAAATCCCAACAAATCCATGAAAACTGAACGGGTGTTGAGGTCAGAGAGCCCCCATGGCTCCGTGTGAGACCAGCCAAGCTTCTCTATGCAGGCATTGGAGCAAATTTCCCATGAAGGCTCGTGCGTGAAGAGAAACCACTTCAGTTTCTCTTTGGGTTCCATTTTCCTGCGTCAGCTCTGCGATCTCTGTCTCCCTGACCCTAAAGCATGGGAGAATCTTTCCACCTCCTCCTACCAGAGAAGGAAATGACTCTTTTACCAGCTAAAAGCAACTTATCCACTTAGCTGGAAATGCTGTTTTGGGTGTCCACCCACTGCAATGTGAAATCTGAGCTGTTTTGACTGGACACTGAGTCCCCAGGGCTCGTGTTCTGATGAAGTGCAATCGCTGAGGGGAAAAAAACCATTCCTGATGCAAACACTCTCGCTGGTGACTGTGAAATTCCTCGTCCATGGAAATCCCATGGCTGCTGGAAATGTGCAGCTCCCACAGGCTTCGCTGCCAAGAAAGTCCTTTTTAAGGAATGATGGTGGAAAACAAAAGTGAGGCTGGAGCAGATTTATCTCCAACGTCAAAGGAACAGTCCTGTCCAACTTGGGGTGGATTTGCCTGGCGCTGCTCCGCCCATGGCTGCTCTGAGCCAAACTGGGAATAGTGGGAGGAACAGGAATTCAGGAATTCAGCTCTGTTAGTGACGTGTAAAAATGTGTTAGAGACCGGAGCTCCAATGATCCGGGGGGAAAGGGGAAGGGGAAGGGGAAGGGGAAGGAAAAAGGAAAAAGGAAAGGAAAAAGGAAAGGAAAAGGGAAAGGAAAAAGGAAAGGAAAAGGAAAGGAAAATGGAAAGGAAAAGGGAAAGGGATTTTTGCAATTCTCTGAAGGAATTTCTGTCAGCAGCCCTGCCTCTCCTGGGGTCCCAGCTCAGTTCCCATCAGCAGTTCTGCCAGCTGGAAGGATGAAGCCCCATTTCCAAGGGGTGTCTGTGGATCCAGACTGTCTCCATCAACCCCAGAAACTGCTGGAAAGCCAAGGCAGGCTGAGTGCAGACAACATCCACGTTCCTCCATGGCATCCCTGCCTGCTCAGCACTGGGGAACCTCCTGAAATCCTCATTTCCTCGTTGCCTCTATGCAGCAGACTGGGAGAAATCCTTTCCTTCTCCTCAACAGTAGCATAGAGAAAAAGAAAATAAAAAACTTGTGCTTATTCCTAGGAGCCAAGGCAGCTCCAGCTCCTCTGGCACCACGGAATCCCACGGGAGAGCAAAGCCTGTGAATCTTGTGCAGTAATTTTAAGGAACTGTGTCATGGGATAGACCAAAACATGAGGCAGCCCTATCGATTTCCAAAGACATTTCTACCCCAAATTACTGAGGGAGTGAAAGTGCCCTGGGAATGCATCCCACTATAGCTTTTAGTGGCACTCCCTCGGGCTGGGAACTGCTCGTGCAGTGGGGATTTCTCACTGCAACTCCAAGCCATGGAGAGCTGCTGCCCAGTAGTGCTGGGATAAACCTTGGGAATCATTCCCTGGTTTATTTGTTGTTTTTTTCATTTCATTACAACAGGTCACCCCACAGGGCCGGTTGGAAGTTGCAAAATTCCCATAAATCATGCAAACATTTTGCTTCTTCTGTCTCTTTCTCCCTGTCCTTTTTCTCTGCATTCCTCTACAATAAACACAGCCAAATGGATTTTTTTTTTCTTAATCTGAAGGGAAAAATGACCAATTTCGCTTGCAGGCTGAGAATTCTCACCAGCTTTCAGCTGGAATGGATTTCTACCACTTTCCTTAACCCTCAAACAAGAACTCTTCCCTTTCCTCAGTGACCTTCTAAGAATAATAATAAAAACTCAGAATCCAAACAGGCATTTAAAATTATTTGCATAATACACTTAAAAAATCAATATTTGCCAAAACAAAGATTGTTTTCCATGGCAAAAAGCAGAGAGATTGCAGAGCTGGTAGGATGCAAACACTGAAAGAGTCATCCCAGAGCTTCACGGGTTTAAAATCCAGTATTTATTTCTGCTGCTGTCCTAGACACTCTTGCAAAAGCCGCAATTTGAGTCAAATATTTCCATACATTGCAGCAGGTCTCCTGTGACCCTCGGGCTTGGGACCAGTTGGATTTTCATTCAGACTGGTGAGTTCACAGCTCGCTGGATATTTCTGAATGCACAAGCAGGGAATCGCTGCCAAACTCACTGCACTCCAAGGGGCTCCTGGGTTATCGTTCTGCTGGAGGTGGGAGGCAGGAAAAAACACTTTTTGCCTTCCCCCAGCCTGGAGGCCAGGCAAGGGGAGAGCTGCAGCCCTGGAAAAATGGGAAGAGACAAAAAATGCAGCCCTGGAAAAATGGGAAGGGAGGAAAATAAAGGCGGCTGTTGGAATTTTCACAGGCCTCTCGTTGCAGCTGGTCACCCTGCTGATGGCAACGGGAACAGCTTTGGCACCACTGAGGATCCCAGGAAATCCTCCCTCTGGGAGTTGCATGGGATCGATTTGATCCCTTTTGGAGATGTGGAACATTTCTAGCAGCAGGCCTGGAGAAGAGAAGGGCACAGCCATAAACACCAATAAAGCACCAAGCAAACTGTGCTTTACAGAGCTGTTTGCTGGGAAAACTCCACAAACATCACTTCTCCTGGCATTTGTGAGATCCATTTTATGATTCATCAAGATGAGATGAAAAAAGAACTGAAGACTCACCCCAAAGCTGCAGCAAGTCAGTGGCAGGAATGGAAAGAAAATCCCCAGGACCTGATTCCAGGCCCCTTCTCTCCCCATCAGCCTGCGTGTTTTTTCATTACACAAAATGTTTGGTTAAGTGTTCTGAATGTGCCTGCAAGTTAAATCCTAGGAAATCTATGGTTTTCATATTTGATGGAGTGAAATGCACCAAGGGATAATCAAAGCTTTATGTCCCAGCCTTAGAGAAAAGCGTTTCACAACGCTCAAAAAACCTTATTACTTTCCTAAGCAGGGGAATGCCTAATGACACACATATGCTGATTCCCTTCCTCCAGCTAAAAGTGTGGCTGGAAGTGCAGGGAGCAGGATCCAGAGGTGGGGATACAGCTGGGGGGGGCTTCCAGCACTATTAACTGCATGATACATAACTAACCACAAACTCTCAAAACAATCTCCTTTTTATCAGAAGCTGATGCCGAAGTAGCTGTGACAGTGTCAGCACCTGGTACTGAAGATCCCTGGGTGCAGGTGGATGGACGGTCCTTGAGTTTATTGTGGAATCAGAGTGAGGAAAATACCAGACTCAGGGAGAATAAAGGGCCACTCGCTGCTGTGGGAAGGAAGAAGTGGAAAAATGCTTCCCTCTACCTAAACTCATCCCATTCCTTTTAGGAATACCAGTGATACCTATAACAGAGTGAACTCACCACTATCAGAATATTAATCTCAGAAAGGAGGAAGCTGAAGGCTTTCAAATTGCCTTTCAATGCCCAGTATTGCTTTTTATTTATTAATATTAATCTGATATCCTTAGGAGCAGATACTGGGATGAAAAGCTTTATGATCCAGTGACAGGAGAGGACATAAAATAAAGCACAAGTTTCCCATCCTCTACAGCTTGCATCCAGTAAGGACTGGGAGCATTGCCTAAATAACCCTCCAAGGGGCTTCTTCCATGTTGACAACAACAGCGAGGGAAAAGGGCTTTGCAGAGCCCATGAATTAATCCTAATTCCATGTTCAAGTTCTAACAAATCCATCCCTTGCAGTAAGAGCTGTATTTTTAGTGCACATTTGTGATATTGTCCCTCCACGGCCTGTGCTGGGGTCGGTGCCATTCCTGAGGATGGATAAAGGCTCGTCCATCATGGACATGATCCAGTATGGCTGAGAGGAGTCGTGGCTCCTTTCTACTCTTCAAAATTGCAGAGTTTGGCCAAAAAACAGTCACAGGGTTCCTGTACCCTGCTGTGGGCTTCGCCTCAAAGAACCTCTGTCCTCTTCCCATTGTCGTCTTCTTCTTGTCATCACATTTAAGCTGCCAAAAATGCCAAATAAATAAATCGGAAATAAAACCTCACCTTTCCTTGCTGGGATGAACAAAAGATCAAAACTCAGCTGTTCAAGGTGTTATTTTTTCTTTTCTTGTTAAATGCTGCTGTTTATCCCAATGACATTTCTGTTGCCCACACACCAATTTGGCAGTCAGAATTTCAGACAGTGCTTGGTGACCAGATGCTGTCCCAAACCACCCCTTTGGCCATTTCCTTGGTCAGGCCATGGGGTTTCTGAGATAAGAAATTACTGTGCAATAGGTGAAGAGAAAAGTGATTTTATTTGTACATCTCAGATGATGGTGAGCCTGCAACAGCTTTAAAATCCCCTCCCCTTGGGTTTCCCTTTATTAGGGCAATGATTCCTTGGATTCCCCTCTAAAAAGCCCTTTCACACCAAGGCTGCTTCTCCTGCTCCAAAGCCTCTGCCAGCTCTTGATGCAGTAAAGGCGGGGGGGGAATTTTAATAAAGTTCCTTAAATCTCAGGAAATGAAGCTTTGCCTCCTTAAGTTCCTTTTAAGAGTGAAAGTTCCACTGTGGCTGGCCCAAAGCGTGCTGAGGTTTCCATGCAGCTCCTCTGGATATTTGGATTCCTTGATAACGCCTCCCTTCCCCCAGAGAATTCCCAAAACTGCTGAGCCCTCAGCCAGCTCAGGTTTGCTCCTGAATCGATATTTGGGGTACATTCCCAGCAATTCCACTGCTTTGTCAGCCCCACTCCCGGGAATGCCAACCACCCCCGATGCTGGGCCGGGCTGTGGTCACCGATGCCCTCAAGTCCCAAATTCCTCCCTCTGAACTTAACCCCAGCTTTGAAAAGCAGGAACAGGGAGATAAGAAGGGAAGCAAATCCCATATAACTGCCCTTAAAGAGAGTAGAGGCTGAAAAGGTTTCTTTCTTTTTTTCCCTTTTGCCTCTCTTTTTCTGCCTTTTTTCTTTATATAACTCCTGCCATTTGTTCCCTTGTAAAAACAGAGGCTTGAACCTTTCAAGCCTCCCAGCCACCCCAGTGGGAATTCCACCGTTTGAAGAAAAAGTCCAAGGATTGCTCCCACAGTATTTAGAAACAGAGAAAATGGTGAAAGACATTTATTTGTGTAAACACCTAAGACATAAGAATTATTCAGCGGCGTTTTCAGGTCTTCCTGCTTTCAGAAGTACCATATAATATTATAAATACACATAAAAAGAGTTACTATAATAATCTGTCGTATAATATGATAAAAATAAAATATCACATAGTCGTAGAGTGACGTTTCCCTCCTTTAGGGTTTCCTGGCGGTGCAGGAAAGAAGCACTCACTGGTTCTTCTATGCTCTGTAAAATACTCCTGAGGGGGTTTCACCATTAAAAGGTTTTCATGGACTTGCAGATAAAAATGTCTTGTTCCCGTGTCAGCCTTTTGTGGAGCTGTGGCAGCGAGGGGATTCCTGAAGGGTGAAATTGTGATCAGGTTTGGTTAAAAGAGGAATGTTGCCTCCTCAGCCTTCCTTACTCCCAAGACAAAAACCTTGGAGCTGGTTTCTGACACAGAGAACCAAACACCTGATGGCAGCACATAGAAAGATTCTTCAGTGCATTTTTAACAGCTCCACACTTCACGTTATTGAAATGGCTGGAGGGATTGGGTTTTCTTTTTAAATGCTTACAATTTGATACCTTGAGTCACCTGACAGCTGCTGGGCTCTTGTGGTGCTTGTTTATAATTCTTTATTTTTTGGTCCTTTTACATTAAAACCCAAGGCACCTCCTACTTAAGATTCCATTCAAGGAGGAGAACTCACCCTGCCCTTGGTGGGTCCTGAATGATGCCTTGAGAAAAAGGAGAGATGAGCAGGAAAGCATTCAAAAATAACCTGAGGCAGCAAAGATGCAGGATCTCATCTGAAGTAGATCTAAATAACTTGCAAACATCCAGTTCGTGCTGTTGGGTCATTGTGTGATATTTGACTCTGGAATCCAGAGAGTTTTATCATTTATCCCATTGGTTTAGGCAATGTGGCAAAGGAGCTGCTGCTTTGGGAGCCCATTTATTAATAAATGTTTGCATTTTTAAATCAAAAGGCTTTATAGGATCGTTTTGGCTGATGCCAACCCACCAATATGGCAGAGGGGAGGCTTTCAGCACTGAGCTGTTCTTAGAGGGCAAAAATATCTCCCCTTACCAAGCAGACCCTGGCACTTCTTCCTTCTCAGAGCCCTCTACAGCTCCACATCCCAGTTCTCTGCTTTCCTTAAACCTGTATTCCAAAGGTTTGAGGGCATCTGGGCAGTACTTCAGATTTCCTCACAAGGTAGGTGAGAAAAATGAGGATTTGGATGGATTCATATTCACCAAAGGGCTCCAGATTCACTGGGCAGGTTAAAATCACTGTCCTGGAGTGGATCACCCACAGTTCAGACCTCCCTTGAAGGCCAGGTTCTCCAAACCTTCCTTAATTCTGTTATCGTGATCCATTTTGGATTCAGATCTCCATAGTTTTCTCAAAGTGTGGGCCCACAAGCCACCACAGCTGGTGGGTAAGGGAGAAAAAATAACTTTATGTGCATCACGTCTGTTTATTTCTCTAGGGTGAGCTTTATTTTCTTGGACTCTGCTGGTCTTTACCGAAGGGACTCCTGTGAAACAGCTGCTGAAGGGCTCTGTGATTGTATCCCTCTAATCCAGCTCCCTCTGGGACTCAAATGGGAGCAGAAGTGAGTCCTTATGAAGCACTACAGGCTGGAAAAGTTCATTCCCATTTTAGAGATTTCTAATCCCAGAGAGTCCTTAGATGGAAGGTTTTCCACAGGCTGCGGAGGACTTGAAATCAAGATGGGAATGGGGCATTTTGCTGGAAGCAGAGGGACAAATGTCAGTGCCAGGGGGATTACAGAGCTGAAAAATATTTTCTTCACGGTGGATTTTGGAGACAAACAAGGGAAAAGCCCCGGGAACCCTTGTGCACCAACAAACTCAGTGGCTGCAGCTCGCTGAGAGTGAATTTTGCTGTTGAAGAGGCAGAACTTTGTTGTCAGAGCTGTGTGAGCCCAATCCAACTCGCTGCCATTTGGGTGGATCACTGAGGCCAGGTCAAGCCAGGATACAGGGAGAAGAGAAAGGGAAAAAAGCACACAGCTGACATGAAGGATGAGGACAAGCCCTAGAAATTCATGTGGCAGAAGATTGAACTGTCCCCAGAGCTTTGGAAGCACCGTGGGACACAACATCTGGCCACCAGCTGCTGCTCCAGAAGAGCCAACCATCTCTGTGCTGCATCCAGCAGCCCCACTCAGGTGTCCCACGTATGGATATCCCAG
>NW_008239324.1:476099-531545 GCF_000691975.1 Corvus brachyrhynchos | reverse complement strand
CTGGGAGTCCCAGGAAGAGATGAAATAAACCCAACCCAGCCTAGAAGGGAGGTGGGGTACTGAACACGGGAGAGCTGCTCTGGAACACGAGCAGAGGGTTTCCAGGCAGGCTCAGGAGCAGCAGCAGTGGCTCTGAGCCAGCTCCCATCAGCAGCACACAATTTGTCTCCCAGTGCAGTTGTGCCTCCCCAGGCCCTTAAATAGCTCAGCCGTGGCGGGCATCCATCAGCAGCCCAGCCCAGAGCGTTCCCAGAGGGGGGAACCGCCGGGGCTCTGCACCCTGCCAGACCTTTGGGGAGATAAATGACTCCTCCCCCGGGGGAAAGGCAGGAGAGTGATGGGCTGAGCGGGGGCTCGGGGTGAAGCAGGAGCCACAGGTGACACTGTCCCTGTGAGAATCGATGGCCCCAGTGGAGCCAGAGCAGCACTGGGGATGTTTTGTCTCCCGTGCTGAAGTCACATTTTAGCAAAACAACTTCTTCATGTAAGAGTAAATATTTTCTATATCACAAAACCTGCAGCTTTCCAAACCTCAAAAAATATCTGGGTTGGGCTTTATTCTTCTTTAGTCTAGAAATCTTTTAGGATTTTTTTTTTCTAAATACGTGGGGAGGTGATGGCAGGAAAAACTGTGTTATAATAGGGAATATTTAATGCAGAAGTATCCTACAGCATCCAAGGGAAATTCCTTTTCTCACCCTGGACCTTAAAATGAAGGTACTGAGTGACCTGGTACATGTGGCTGGTGCTGAGCCCCTCTGCCAAGTGGTTGAGAAGTCCCCACAGATATCAAAAAACCCCAGCTCTGCACATAATAATATCAGGAAAATCCCAATTTGTATATTCCTACTGTGTAGGAGCAATCCTTATGGGGGATTCCCTCAAGGAATTTAAAAAAGAAACTTAAGTCTGTATAGTCACTCAACATGAATCCTAGAAAACATCCAGGAAGAGCAAATGTTCAAAAAAAATATCAACTGACGTAGTCAGAGGTTTTGGGACTTTAAACTGAACATATTTTCTTTATCTATGCCCTAAACAACAACAGCAGCTAATAATTTAACCAAGGTCATCCTGCCAAAACTTGTATGCTTTTCATCTCATAAATTAAATTAATCAAAATACTCGTTCTCAGACCTTAATGAGTAGCCCAAAAAGTATCAATTTGAAGGTGGAAATAAAAGAGAAAAAAAAGAAAATGCAGCAGAAATACTTATAAATAATCACCCATCTGAATAATTTCAGTGTTCCGAGGTTTATATGTTTATTCAGATTTGATCATTAATTATCTAGATATTCAAAACGATGGATAAATAGCCAGATAATGTCGATTATCCTCGAGTAGATCTGGAGGAACTCAAATGGGCTGAGTGAAGTTTCCTTGGATTTACATCCCAATTGCTAACAAGCTTGCAGGGTGTTCTCTTTTTCTCCCTGGTTTGGCCAGGCTGTTAAAAACCTCAGAAAATTTGTATTTACATGGAAAGGAAAATGCTGGCTGGGCAGGTGTTCTATGTGCTTTAAGTCAGATGAGTGCCAGCACAAGGAGCTTCTGCAGAAGTGTGGACATGGACACATCCTAAGGGGAAATGGCCTCACGTTGCACCACGGGAGGTTGAGGTTGGATTCACCATCCCTGGAGATGTTCAAGGAATGACTGGACGTGGCACTCAGAGCCGTGGTTTGGTTGGCAAGGAGGGGATCAGTCAAAGGTTGGACTTGATGATCTTGGAGATCGTTTCCAACCTGAATGATTCCATCATTCCATGATATCCAGGGGATATCAAGGTGAGCTACCAATGCCAGTGTCCAGCCATGAGCAAGAGTGGGTGAAGCTCATGCTCTGCAAACACATCCTCAGAGCTTGCTGTGGAGCAGAATCCACTGGGACAACATTTGCAGAAAGGGTTTGAATCCCCTCTCCCAGCAGGATTTGCTCTCCGTGAGCTCTGGGTTGAATCCCCTCTCCCAGCAGGATTTGCTCTCCATGAGCTCTGGGTTGATTCCCCTCTCCCAGCAGGATTTGCTCTCCATGAGCTCTGGGTTGATTCCCCTCTCCCAGCAGGATTTGCTCTCCGTGAGCTCCAGGCTGCTGCCCATCTCAAACCAGGATTTGCTCTCCGTGAGCTCTGGGTTGATTCCCCTCTCCCAGCAGGATTTGCTCTCTGTGAGCTCTGGGTTGATTCCCCTCTCCCAGCAGGATTTGGTCTCCGTGAGCTCCAAACTCCTGGACAGTCACACACCTCAGGATGATGTTTTAACACATTAACACAATTTCCATCACTAGCTTCCACCAGACTGTGTTGGATCAATGCATCCTAGGATATGGAATATCCTGACTTGGAAGGGAGCCACATGGATCACTGAATCCAACATGGATCATCCAGCCCAAACCTAGTTAAGGACAGTTGACTAACAGGATACCAAACTACACAAAGCTTTCTTTCAGCCTGAAAGGGAAAAAGAAATATGATTATCTTTCTCCCTTTTGAAATTTTTTTTAGCAATTATTCCTTGTTTCCAAATTCCCATCTATCTCCTGGTTCCAGCGCAGACGTGCCATGGGAAAGGCAGTTCTCACGGCGTTTGCACAAACAGGAAGCATGCGAATTTTCAAAAGAGACCCTATTTTTATGAGAGCTCCCGCTGAGTTTTGCTGACTCAAGAGACCTTGGCCTGAATTTAAACAAGCAGCTTTGGAGGAACCAAATTAATCCTTGCATCTCCAGACTCCTTATCTGCCATTCATCTTCCAAAACAGAGCCAAGGGCCCAACTCAAAACCCTCTGCCCACAGCTTGGACTCACTTAGAGCCTGGTACAGATCTGGTAGGACAGGGAGGCTCTAGGACTTGGAGCAGTTATGAAGAATCCCATTTTACTGCTGCCAAATATTTAGGGAATCCCTATTTCTTTCCACTCCTGGGAAGGGGATCTGGCCAGATGTCACGCTGAGCTGCCAGAAAGCATCACCTTCCTCTCTCCTGATGCTGCCCAGATCCCGGGATGTCAAGAGCCATCAGTCCTGAAGGGGATGTTTATTTCTGTTGATGCTGAGGTGGGGATTTGCATCCTCTTGGCATCCTCTTGGAGCAGCACCATTCCCTCCAATCCCTCTGGGTTGGCTCAGCCTTTCCCAGGGATGGATTTTGATGCTCTCCCTCCTGGCAGGTGCCATTCACACCCATGGAAATGAGCCTGATCCCACCAAAACCTGTCCAAGCCTCATTTTGGGGCCTGAAGACGGTGATTTTTATTCCCAGATGGAAATTGAGGCTTTCAGGCAGGCTGGAAGGGGCGGCTGCTCTGGGAAACAACAGGCTTTTTGAAGAATAAGGTGAAAGGACCTTTTCTGTGGTTGAAATTCTTGATGCTAATTTTAACAAGTCTTCAACCCCTTGAAAATTGCCACTCTGAAAAAATAAACAGGGCCCATATTCAGCCACTGAACTGGCACCCAGGCTTTGCTGGGCCACCACTGGGAATGCCTAACAGTAGCCAGCCTTATTCCTGCCTGCAGAAACGACGGGAGAGAGAGGGAGAAAGGGAGAGAGAAAGGGAGAGAGGGCTACTCCGGACTAATTGGCCCGTGGTTGGATGGGGCTGCTGACTTTGGGCTGGTTTTAAGTTACATGTGAGCAAGTGAAATGGAATATAAATAATAGCAGGGGGAGAGCTCCAGTGGAAAAGCCAGCCAGTGTCTGCCTGCTCTGGTATTCATCAAGTCCTGCTGTGGTTTGTGTCACTCGAGGCAGAGAGCTGCCCTTAGAGAGAGCCCACCAGTGCTCCAGGGATCTGCTGGGGAGGGATCTGCCACCCCCGGGTTGGGAAGAGCCCCAAACAAGGGAGTTGCTTGATTTAGAAGCTCTCAGTGAGCTGCTGTCTATCGAGCTCTAGATCCTGCCCTGGCAGAGCCCAGCACTGCTGTCAGTCCCGGGGCTGAAATGGCCGATGGATGCAGTTTGGGATTTGTGTTGGGAAGGGGTGGCTTTGCCTCCAACATTCCTTTCAGAAAGGCTGCAGCAGACCCAGAAAAAGAGATCTTCACATGCTCTGCTTTTCCCAGAAATCCTCAAGAACAGAACAGTTTTAATTCTGATGTCAAGCCCTGCTACACCTGCTACAGGTGCAGGCAACACCTCAGCTGACAGGGATTTATGTAGTCCCACAGATCAGCTCCCTTTAATAACAGTTCTTTCCCATCATTTCAGCCTGTGTCTTCTGTTTTGCCACCCACGATTCAGTTTTTTCTTTTCTTTTTCCATTTTTTTTCAATAATTTCAATTTTCAGGCACAGGCAACCTGCAGTAAATATTTGGAAAAGAAAAATTTTATCATTCCTCCTACACAAATATGGCCCTTGGAGGGGTCCCCCACATGCTACATTTCATACGTAACCACAGTTCCATCTCCTGTTTCCTCCTTGGCTTTGTTGTTAAGGTTTTTTCCCCTGTAATCTTCTTCGTTTGGTTTGTTGGGTTTTTCCCCTCTCTGCTACATTTCCTCTTCATTCCTCCATCACTTCCTGCCTGTATTCTCCCTTCCATCCTTCTCATTATCTCTGCTGACAGGAGATTTCCCCCCATCTCTGACAAGTCACACTTTGGAACCCGGAAGATAAATGGAGCTGGGCTGGTTTGTTTGTCATTACACAGAAGAGATGCTGAAATCCCTTTATTTATTCACTTACACATATTTATAGCTGGGATCCCTGAAAAAATCTGCTTTGCTGGTTATCTCCATGGGTGTATCAAGTTCTCCTGTTCCAGGACTTTCTAAGGCTTCAAGGGAATCAGGAATTCAGAAAACTCTGGAGTTATTTTCTTGGCAAATCTGAAGCATAAATATGAACCCAGCAAAGGATTTGGAGAGGAAACACCCCAAAACCAGGGCAGTCCTTTGAGCAATCATGATTTTTCCCCATCATTGTTCCCCACCTGCCTGTTCCTCCACCTCCTTGTTTTCTGGCTTTAGTGCTGGGAGAACATTAAACCTCACTCTGAATAAAATCCTAAAGGGCAAATCAAAGGAAAAAAACCCTTTACCACAGAGGATGACTGCAAACACAATTTGTTTTAAGGTTTTATTAACAGGGAATGTGGCTTTTTTGTTAGAAACACTTCAATCATTCAACAATGGCCATGGCACCAGGAGGAGACAAAAAGAAATCTTTATGGAATTGTTGAGACAATAGTTATTTGTCATAAATAAACTCTGAGCCTGGCTGGTCCCGAGCCGAACATTGGAAGTTTGTCCTGGCAGACGTGGTGTTACATCACAAACAGGATTATGTCATGTTGGAAGCTGCCAGCCTGGAAGTCTGAGACAGCATCTTGGAGTCCTGGGAAGCGGGGGACAACTGGCCCTGTCACCATCAATGACCCAGAGCATTCCCAGTGCTGAGAGGTGGTGCCAGCCTGCAGGTGATGGGTGGAAAATAGAGGGAAGAACAGAGCAGGTGGAATCCTGGAAGAGCACAGCTCCAAGCGTGATTACAGCACCAGAATCAATTGGGAAGATGTCTGAGCTCCTGATGTGAGATATGAGATCTCCAAGTGGAGAAATCACCAAGGTTCACCAGGGAAAGGGGAGCAAATGCAGTGGTGTGACAGGTGAATATGACAGGGGGGTGAGGCACGGGCTGCCCAGAGAAGCTGTGGCTGCCCCTGGATCCCTGGCAGTGTCCAAGGCCAGGTTGGACAGGGCTTGGAGCAGCCTGGAATAGTGGAAGGTGTCCGTGCTCATGGCAGGGGGTTGGAACTGAATGAGATTTAAGGTCCCCTCCAACCCAAACCATTCTGTGATTCCATGAAATCATGAATTTTTACTCTTTTTTCCCATTTCCTTCACTGCTGCTGTGTGTTGGATCGTGGAAACCTGCAAAGTTCTCCGGGCTGGACGATGCTCCGTGTCTTGACCTTGAGTCCAGCAAAGCAGCTGAGGAAACCTCAACCTGACTTCAAACCTTTGCCTTTTTTTAACACAAAATCACAAAATCCTTAAGGCTATAAAAGCCCTCTCAGGTCATCCAGTCCAACCCTTAATTCAGCACTACCAAGGCCACCACTAACCCATGTCCCCAAGTGCCACATCCACATGGCTTTTAAATCCCTCCACCACTGCCCTGGGCAGCTGTGCCAAGATGCGAGTTCTTACTGTGAGCCATAATGTTCAGAAACCCCTGTGGATCAGCCCAGGAAAAGAGATGGATCAGTGCTGGAAAATGCCCACAGGACAGGCTGGATTTCAGAGAAAAAGCCCAAATGACCACACAGGTCAGTGTTTCCACACGTGGGCACATTTCTGTGTGTGAGCAGGCCTGTGCTGAGAGCACACTCCAGTGCACCTAAACCTCACATCTAAAAAGCCCAGGCTACAAAAAAGATAAAAAGAAAAAGAGGGGGAAAAGAATAAAAAGAAATATTTGGGCAACTGGAAGGAATTATTCTCTCTACCGTAGCCTGGGCTCTATTCATAAATCATCCATAATTTTTTAGATGTCTAGGACAATGTTACCATTTGATGAAATAAAATACCGAACCTCTGTGACATCAGCTTTTATCTAAGGAGTCCTGCACACTTGGTCATGTTCCTGAGCCACATTTGTTCTGCAGATATTTAGACCAAACCTGACATTTTATAGACTTCCTCCTGCTCGTGCATGTGTTGGAGACAGTTGTTTGGATTAGCACGATCAAAAAATTTAACACAGCCTTTCAAGATGCCATTTTCATCTGGATTTGCACAACACAGAAGAAAGCACGATGCCAAAAATATGTTTTTTGGAAAACACATCCACTTTGTTGTGAATGTTTGTAGCTGGTGAAATCCTGGGATGCCCTGATTGCCATGACCTGTGTGCTTTCATACAAGGCTGAGATATAAAAGCTCTGTATACAAATGAAAACCGTTAACTTTCATACCACATGTGTTGTACTTATGCCAGTGGGAAATGACAGAGAATGTACAAGGTCATGGTTTACTAAAAATATAAAAGTTTAACATGTGGTGTTAATAGAACACACAACAGGGGTCACTGGTACAATGGAAAATAATTCATTTCCAATGTCAGGCCAAGTAATTCACTAGGAAAGAACATTTGAAAATGTGTTACTTATATCTTTTTCTTTCTGTTCTTGAGGAGGAGTTTCAGAGGGAAAAAAAAGGCAAAATTAATGCTAATACCGATGCATAAATAATAACCATGATTCAGAGTTCAAGTGTGTAGGATAAACCCGGCCCATTAGCCCTACAGGAGCTGGCAAACCTCTTTTCCCTCCCTCCCTCCCTCATGTTTGACTGGAATGAGCCCTAAACCCCACCAGGATGGTTTTAAACCTTGATCAATATCTCAATAGATATTGGGGTGCCTCAGCCCCAAACCAGGTGCCACAAAACTCCTGCCCAAACTCTGCCTAATCCAAGCAAAGCATCAAGCACAGGAGTGGCTGCCTGGGGAGGTGGTGGGGTCACCATCCCTGAAAGAGTTGAAGAAACCACAGGATGTGGCTCTGGATGTGCTCTGGTCCAGCTGACAAGGTGGTGATCAGTCAAACGTTGGAGTTGATGATGTCAGAGCTCTTTTCCAACCTCAGTGATTCCACGATTCTGTCAGCCCAGCAGGAGTCTGTGTGCCCAGCATTACGTGCCACGAGTGCAGGGATTTGTCTGCACGAACCCAGCACTGAAACCCCACCAGAACTCCCAAAGCTGGTGTCACCCTCCACATCTCAGCTCATCTGGTGGCCCTGCCCTAAACAGTGAGCCAGGCTGAGCCTTGCACAAGCCGGAGCCACAGGGCACAGTTGCAGTGTCCCCTCTGTGACATCCACTCCGAACCCCCCTCTGACAGGGGCTGCCACCCCTTCTGCCCACATGTCCTGGCACCACCTGCACCTCTCGAGGTGCCCCCTGTCCCATCACCTGCACAAGACCCAGCGCTTGTCCCAGGGACTCCACACCACTCAGGCATCTCCAGTTATGTGGAGGAAAAAGATAATTAGAAACAGAGGTGACAGAGTTGCTTGCTCCAAGCGATAAATCTGTGGGACTGAGTCGTGTTGGGCACCACAGCTGGCGCTGCTGGCACGATGCTGGCTCCAAGGAATGCATCTCTGGAGTCACCCAGCTATTGCATTAATGCTCAGAGAGCTGATGCAGCCCCAGGCTGGCCAGAAGCATCCCAAAAAACCTGTCCCTCAGCTGCAGTCATGCCCTTACCTGCCTGTGCCAATGTGCCACCCACTGCTTGCCAGCAGCTTTTGCCTGAGGAAAAGGTGAAACGGTTTTGAGCAACTGAAATGGTTTTTCTTCCCTACCTTGCCAAAAGTTCTTTGATTTCTGCGTTGGCTCAGTGAATTTCCGGGCCATGCATGTTGCTGTCTGGACAGTCAAACTGATGGAAAACATGTTGGAGCTGGCTGTCCTTCCCTCCTGTCTCCTGGTGTTTCTGCTGCCACCTCCAGTGCTCGCTCCACAGAGCTGCCTGGCACCAGTGCTGCCAGAGATGTTTGGTGCTTTTCAAGCAAAAATGATCATGGTCAAGCTAGAAAAGCTGCTGGAAACCTTCTATCAGCTGGACCACAGAGACCTATCTGTGGTGTTTCTTTGTAGGGCTCAGCTTAAGCCATGGCCAAAGTTTTTAGGTCAAATCTTGAAACTGTTTGTCTTCCCCTGGGAGTCCCGGGAAGGATTGTGAGCAAGGCTGCAGCCTGATTTGTGCCCATCTACATCACCCTCAGTGTCACTGAAGTTTATGGGATTCTTCCAGTCTGACTCAGTCAAAGGATCATTAAAATAATACAGTGAGAAACAGTCTCAAACCCACGGAGGGGCAATTAAACCGAGCAGACAGATGGAAAGATGGATCAGAGGGAAATGTGTGCTGGGCATTGAAAAATACAGCGTGGGGGCTGTGCATGGCTATTCCCAAAAACAACTTTATGACACCTCCCGACTGGAAAAAGCTTCTTTATAAATTGTTGTCTTATTTCCTGCAGCCCTTTGGATGCACTAAACCAGCATCGCTGATGGCATCGGATAAGGATATTCCTTTCCCCCCCCCCCAAAGCTTTGAGTGGCAAATGCCAGGGTGGAATTAATCTTTGCTATCCAAACGTGTGTTCAACACATCCTGCTTGCTGTGATTAACAACCTGACATAAAAAATGTTACAGGGCATAGAACACTCATAATAAATTCCTAAGAGATGATATTAGCTGGCTGTTGGAGAGGCAGCCGTGTTACGACACACAGAGCTCGGTCTAAAGGATGATATTTAGGGAGATTTCATTGCAATACTGAGGATGATATGGTATAATGTGCTTTTTTTTAATTAATACTCTAGCTTTCTGACGTTGTCCAAGAATTTGAAATGAGTTTTTAAAAGATACTCTGTGTGATATGTAACAGGATTTTTTGTGGGGTTAAGGGTGGTGGAGAAACCTGCTGAAGTGAGGGGAGTCATCCCACTGCTGGAAACTTCAATGCATCTCTAGCAGAACTGAAGAAAAAGAAAAGTAAATTATTGTGGCGCTTGGAAAAAGTGAAATTTCTCATCTTGCAAGCTTCTCTCATGGTCTTGAACTGCCCTGAGTTAGGTTAAACCCTTTTCTTGGCAGCACAGCCTGCCCTGCTTGCAGTGCCCACAGGTGAGCATGACTCAGCAGGTGGCTGGTGCCACTTTAACCCTCTGCATGACTGCCTGCAACCTGCTAAACCCACCCAGGTGTCCCACAAAACACATTCCAAAGGGAGAAGTTCCCTTCTTTTGTATCTCTGTGCACATTTACAATGGTTTCTCATCTCCCAAGGAAAAGCAAATCTTGTTTTCCTTAGTATCCATTGATGATGCTTCAGATTATAAAGAAAGGAACCCATTTTTTTTAAAATAAAGCATTAAACAACTCTTGCAGATATGCTCCTGTGCATGCTCAGATACCCTGGCAACCATCATGGGGACATTTTTAGAAAATTTCTTAATTCTCTGGCCCAGGGTTTTGTTATGACATGTAACTAAGACAAGGGAGAGATGCGGTTTCTCCAGCCCTGCCAAACCCTCTGATTACCACTGTTTGCTCTGTTCATTTAAAAAAGTAGCAACAATTTCAAGAAGTTGCCCATAGGATCAAATGCAAGTGATAGTTGTATCCTCTGCTGGCACAGGCTCTGGGTAAGGAATATGTGTGGGGGTGTGGGGAGGGAGGGGAGGGAAGGAGAAGATGCACAAGACACTGAACTGACAGAATTCCTTTTGCAATTCTCCCTCTCTGCTGCTCTACTCTTCTTCTGTCACTAATCACAGTTAAATAAATTATTTCATATATGCCATCTAAATAATTTGGGCTATGTCCCTTCTATTGCACCATATCCATCAGGATGTCCCTATAAATCAGGGAATGTAAGCAAGGTGAAACATGTCCAAAAAGCAAAATCCAAAAGCTGACCAGTCAGGTGAGTATCAGCACTTTTAGGAACTATCCTGGTGCTTAATTAATTTCCATACAGCTGCAGGCAGATATATTTCACAATAAATCACTTTTAGCATCCATTTAAGGGGAAAACTAAGGCGAGATGGTTGGGATCCTCATGGGAATGAGGGTTTGCAGGGCTGGGATTCAGGGTCAGTGGGAAACTTTTAACAGAGAGCCAGAAAATACTCAGGAAGAGCTGAGCTCCTAGGCTGTTTGGTGAAATTTGGACTTCATGATCTTGGAGATATTTTCCAACATTAATCATTTTATGATTCTGTGCTACCTGAACCAGCAACGCAGCCCAGGACAAGGACATTTAGGGGAAAGCAGGTGGCACTGAGGACTCAGCACCCAGGGCTGACAGGATATCTCTTTGCCCATGGAAAGCCCTTAAAATGCAGCAGGGTCAAACTGAGCTCCTCAGTGTGACCACAGAATCATTTAGGTTGGAAAAGAACTCCAAGATCATCAAGTCCAACCTTTGGCTGAGCACCAGTTTGTCAATTAGACCAGAGCACTGAGTGCCATGTCCAGTCCCTGACAACATTTAATTGGGGTCAGGGTTATAATCAAGGCTGAAAAGAGGCTTTCTTATATCTTAGATGGACTTATGTCCATCTAATATCCCCTAAAAATCCTGTATTTAATCAGGAAAAACCTGCAGAAGAAAAGAGTGGCACAAACTCAGTGACGCCCCCCAGAAATAAATCACACCCAGGCCTGAATGTGGCAAAAACTGGTGAAGTAAACAACATCAAATTAACAAACTGCATGTGATCGGGAAGAAAGAGTGCGTAAAACCCAGCTCCAAGGCAGCACTGGTACAGGTTAAAGCCCAGTTTACTTTCCCACAGGAGTGTTCCCTGTTTGGTCAGACGGATCTGTCTGGCTGATCTATATTTAACTAGTCTAGAAACAAAGCCAGATCACCAGGTTAGGGTTAGTGCTCAGGGTGCTGTGTGCCTGTGTCAGGCAGGGTGTCCTGGTTACAAAATGAAATGCTTTCCTCTTGGAGTAATTAGGAGAGACATGCTGAGATTTACAGAGCCCTAATCGTGGCAGACATTCCCAGCTCCCTATCAAGGGACTCAGCCTGTGCTTCTTGCCAGGTTCCCATTTCCACCACATTTTTGCAGTTGCAAAATTAGATTAAGAAAGGAGACGAAGGCAAAGGCTTCTCGCTGGCTGCTGGCATTTTGATGTCCTTGCTTCCACGGACTTGTTTATGTGTTACTCCACTTTAAACAAACTCTCTCTTTGTCTTTTCCTTGACAAGAGCCGTCTAGATGGAAATACAGATCGAGGCAGCCCAGCCCTCCCTGAGTGCTGTTGAACCTCTCTGAGAAAGGATGGAACAACCTCGACTACATTTATCCCATTAGTACATGTGAAAAAGCCCAAAACTGGCCCTGACACAAATGAACTTGGGCAAAGCAGAGCTGGCTGCTCGTAGCCAACGTGGCAGCAGCGCAAAAGCCTCGGAAGATGTGAAGATTTCGGTCTCTGACTCAGAGACGGAGCAGATTAAACTCAGGCTTCCCACAGCTTCCTGCCCTGGCCCAGTTTAAAGCCTCCCTCCTCCACAGCATGGACACTTCAGCCCTTCAGCAAAGCCATTTCCACGGCACCTGCCCCTCAAGGATTTCTTGTTCTTGCCCCATTTTTCACATGGGGGAAAATTGAGGTGCGGAGAGAATTTGCTCAAAATTTTTAGGACTGGCTGGTCAGAGCTGTGTTTCTACATCATCATAAAGACATCTATTAAAAACCTGCACAGGCAACTCATGGAAGTGTCTCAGAGTTAGAAATCAGGTTTTAAGGATTGGCATTTCCAATGTTTTCCTCCCGTGACTCCCTCTCATGCTACAGTAGAGTGGACATCAGACTACATGTGAGTGTCAATGGGAATAAATCATTATTAGCTGGATAAAAGAGTTTCCTCTCCACTTTCTTAGCCCGGGTGAACAGGAGCTGATGAGAAATCCATGTGCAGCATCACTCCATTCCATCAGGTAGATCTGGGACCATGACCAGCACTCACATCTAGATTCAGCTTTCACAGCTGAAGATCTCTTGGACTGTCAATGACAGCCCCACTTCACAGCCATGAGCATCCATGTGAGTTAAAATCCATGGTGGTCAGCATTAATAGGGCTCCACAGTTCCATGGGAGCCCTGGGATGGCAGGGACAGGCGTAAACTCAGTCCTCAGGAGGATTTTCCCTTCGCAGGTTGCTTTCAAAAACCCCTGGTGCAGTGGATTTGCCTCCTTATCAGCATTTAGCATCTGCCAAGTTACTGAAATGTGATTTAATTTCTCATCTATGTGAGCTGGACATTTGTGTTCTGCTTCAGTGCTGAAAAGTTCGGGATAAGCCAAGAGGTTCCTGGAACACAACAGTTAATGAGGAAAAGTTGTCTTGGCAGGAGAAACGGTCTCCGAGGCTGGTTCGAATATATTAAAGGTGAAATGTTTTGCAGTGGGGAGGATGCTCTTTCCAGCCCAAGCTTTTGAGGTTCAGTTTCCTGATTTGCATTCTTTCAAAAGCACAGATAAAAGCTTGGAGTAATTTCTGCTTCCTTTGTTGTTTGGAAAAGTCCAGGGGCTAGCAATGGAGATGCTGAGGGATGTACTTGGCACATACAAAACAAAAAAAAAAAAATTGAGGGGAAAGAAAAACCAAAACAGCAAGAAATGAAGAGTTTGGGTGTGTGCTACCAGGAGTTACTGCTCCTCTGGTTTGAAGGTTGGTGACTTCACCACCATGAACAAGCTCTCCTGTCCTGCAGCTCTCTGATGGCATCAGCTGCAAGGTTTCATGAGGGAACCATGGAGTTACTCTGCTCAGATCGATGGATAGCAGTGAGAGAAGGAGCCCTGTGAGCTTCTTCTCATCTTGGATATCTCTGGACACCTCCCTTGCTGCATTTTACCCTTTCACATGGGGCTGGTGCAGAGGGGAGCAGCCTTGACAAGTGGGACATCTTGCTGTCTTCATAAAGGAGCTTTCCCAGTGGCTCAGCCAGCGATGGAAGAAAAGCATCCCTTTAAAGCATCAGCATTCACCTTGCGGTGTGAGGGTCCCTCCTGCCTGTTTTCACACATCCCGGGGGGAATACGAGGGCTCATAATCAAGCTTTCAACCTCCCTGTTTGGCTCCTGCTCTCGGAGCAGCCGCTGCTGCCTCCTGCCTTTGAAGTGGATCTGAGCTGCGGTGGCTCTGAGATGACACTGAAGTCACACCTCTCCTGCATTCTTATCTCTGTCAGTGGTCTTTGAATCTCTGACACGTTGGCAGCCCGATGGCCCTTCTGGTGAGCGGGCTGTCCCCTGCGTGACCTTTGGGTTTCTGAAGGAGACACCTGAAACCCCAAATGGAAGGGATCAGAGGAAGAGGGAATCCCACCTCTTCTTCATCAGCTGCCAAAGAGCCGTCTCCCCTTCCACAGGAAACAGCATCTGTCTTATCTCTTTATTTGTCTCCCTTTTCAAAACTTTTCTTTTAGACATGGGACCTTTTGAAATTGCATCTTGGTTTTCCTTCTTTCCAATCCACTTTCCTGCAAATAAATATCATTGTGGAAGGGAGGGTTGAAGAGGGAAGGAGGTTGTGCTGCTGTTGTGCAGAATAAAGATGAAGTCCCAGAAAATGTCTGAGTTTTTGGTCAGCTGCAAGAGCACAGGACACAAATGAAGTAACAGTGCTACAGCAGAAAGCAGATTTCCCTTCTTGTCTTGTAGTTCTTTTCATTTCAGCATCAATCCCACTAAAAAGGAGCAGTGGGATAATACTTTTATGTAAAGATTAAAATAAAATTCTAAAAAAAATCTTTGGACAATTTTGTAGAACATCAAAGAGCTTCTGCCTCTCCCCAGCTTCACCTGCTCTCATTTCTCATTCTCATTCCTAGCATGTAACACTGATAATAAATCTGGACTTTATGAGCTTGTGAGTTAGTTTACAGTGTTCTCCAACATGAAGGGAGCGACCCCAGAAATGGCATCAATCCTGGGACCTCCTGCCAGAAAACTCCACTGCAGTTACTCGGGGTGGCCAGAAATGGAAGTGTTGGGTTGATGGTACCTGCAGGGTTTCAGTGCTCAGGTGCCAGGGCTGGATTTGCCGAGCAGTGATGGCAGAGGGTCCCCTGAGCAGTGCAGGGCACCATGGGGCCCCTGGATGTGTCACACAGTCCTGAGCAGCCCCACTCCAACCCGTCACTCAGGACTTTCCTTTGCTTTCTTGCCCGGGCAGCGAAACAGAGCAGCTCTCATTTCTCCTCAGAGAACCAGCTCGCTCTTGGAAACCTGCTGCCAGCACCGTTCCCTCTTCCAAGCTCCCTTTCCCTCCCTCCTGTGCTACAGATCCACAGCCCCATTTGCATTTGTGCTTTTCAGCCATGTAACGAAGACCAGAAGGGCTGCTGTGATGGACAGAACCGGTCCAGCTCATGCTGGATTTTGATGAAAGGCAATTTGATTTCCACAGCCAAGTTATTTAATGAGCCTCTAAAATTACAGCCACAAATTATGCACATACAAAACTATGCATTTGTGCACTGAAGAGGCAAGATTTCCGAAACAGGAAGCCGTTGGTCTGCATTAAAAGCAAACCCCTGCCTGCATAGCTGGTTCCCCATATCAATGTGTGTAATTATTCTGGCTGCCCGGCCAGCACAGTGCATTGAATGCACAATGGCCCTGTAGGTACCTAAGTCCCCATTTTCACATTACAGATGTCTCCTGCTGTGTTTATCCATCCATTTGCTACAACTGGGCCGCACATTCTGTGCCTGGAGCAAGGGAGGACACGGCTCCCACCACGCAAGGACCCCGTGCACCGTTTGCTGATGGTGAGTAGGGGGTAAAGCTGCCTTAACCCAACTGCCTCCTCCTTCCACTCTCCAACTGCACAACCAGTTTTGTTTAAGATGTCTGAGATGCCCATAAATCTGCAAACTTTGCACCCCAAGCACTGTGAGGGTGGGGAGGCCCTGGCACAGGTTGCCAGGAGAAGCTGTGGTTGCCCCTGGATCCCTGGAAGTGTCCGAGGCCAGGTTGGAGTAACCTGGGATAGGAGAAGGTCTCTATTAGAAGAGATTTCCACTCCAGTCTGTTCTTTTACCATGAAGTATTTCAGTGAAATATCCTTGAAACATCCTCTTCAAGTAGTGTTTTCAACATTTATGACATAAATTTATTTAATAATAGCAATGTTCCTTGCCCAGTAAAACCTGCTCTCACAGAATGATGTTGGAAGAGCTGTCAGAAAGGGTCTTCTACTAATTCCACAAAGCCCAAGAAAGTGTCTACGGACAGAGGCCAAACAAATTGGATCTCTGTTCCCAAAGTGATTTTTGCTGTGGAGAAATGAGGTGCTGGAGTGACAGTCCCACGGATTTTCCAGAGCCCATGAGAAGCATGAGGAATACTGAGGAACACACAGCAGCACATATTATCCTTACACAGAGCTGTCTCCAGAACAGTTTCAGTTCAGTTTCTAGAAACTCCAGAGTTCTGAGCCACCAGTTTCTTTTTTAACCCTTGCAAACCCCTCTGTGGGCACCGTGAGCAGATGGCAAATGATCTGCCCTGTTTTGTTTTATTTTGTTTTCTCTTTGTCTCCTTTTTGAAGCAAGTAAACTCTTTTTTTTTTGCCAACTCCTCTCAAAAAGAGCATGGTCTCAACTTTTGCTTTTAAGGACTCACACAGCCACCATCAGTGTGCAAAACCCAGCAGCATTTAAGTGATCTCAATGCACAGTCAGCCAGGACATGAGTTTATTTTTATTTCCTTTTCGGACTAAATGCACGTCTTTGTTTTTCATCACGTATTCCCTAATCCAACCTAAGCTCCTATTTAAGCGCAGTTTTTTTATCTTGAATAAGTCCTTTGTACAAGCTGACCATTTATAGAATGTTATAGAATGAAAATTCCCCAGAATGCAGCGACAACTCCCAAAACTGGAGCTCCTGGGAGAGCCAAAGAGCTTCAGGAATAAGAAGAGTTTCCTGTGCAGCAGGAAATGCCAACATGCACCTCTCTGGGCAGAGCAGGATTGGCCGAGTGACCCGAGAAGGAGGTGACAGCAGGGCTAGAAAGGCTGAGGGTGGCATTTCCTAAACTTAGCAACACAAGAAATGCAGAGAGGGGCAGCCTCGGGATAAAGCTCAGACTTTTCAGCACAGCCATTCCCTCAGCAGTTAAAATATGGGGCTGTGAGAGCTGGCGAGGCACTGAGAGCTTAGGCAGAAAAGGAGATGCTTTCCAAGAGAGAAAAAAAAAAAAAAGGAAAAGACTGCAAGAAGGTCAGGCAGAGTATGGAAAGATTTCATCACCAGCAAACAGATTTGAGATTTCTTCCTCTTCCAGCTTTTTTCTGGATATCTGAGAATTTTGGGGGCATTCATGCTGGACAACACAGCACTGAAGTCTGCTGGTAAAGCTGGAAGGAGCTGCCAGATAAATCTTAAACACTGCAGGAGTTGAAAGCAGGCCCTTACACGAGGAGGGGACTTGAGCCAGTGCAGGGGGAAAAACATTTCCAAAGGGCCCACAGTCAGCTGAGCTCCAGCTGTGAATCCAGGACGGAGAACATGGAGCATCTTTGTGGAGATTTGAACACCCAGCTCAGGAACCAGCACTCAACTTCTGCCAAGCTGGACTCAACCACCCGCAGCTGAGCCTTGGAAAAGTGCAGCAGAGCATCTCCAAGAGAAATCTTTTCAAAAGCCCGAGCAGAGGAAGTAGCAGGGTTGGTTTCAGCAGCGTGGAGCTAATGGAAACCACCAAAGGATGCAGAGAAGTGGAAGGGACAAGTTTCCACCCTGCATGCCAGTGTTGGCCCCGGGAACGTGTAACATAATGTAAAAATAATATGCTATTAAATATAATGGACTGCTTGACCCAAATGAGTCAAAGGAAGAAAATCAAACTTAAATGTCTCTGTGGCACTAAATTAAAATGACTTTGCCATTATTAAAAAGAAGTGGGAAAGCCAAAATCCGATATCTCACCTTTTGGGGAGTTGTAAATTTATCCCAAATTCCTGCATTTCATATATAATTTAGACAGCGTTCCAGTGCGGGTAGAAAATTGCTCCATCAAAAAATGTTGGCTGGCTGCACCCAACAATTGTTGATACGAGAACCAAAATGGAATTTGGGTCAGCATCTTGGTCAGAGCAAAAAACCTGCATAAAAACACACACATCCTACCCTGCTGTAATAAATTCAGCAATAATATCCTTTCAAACATTGCTTTCCTGCCAGCAGCAGTCCATATTCAAAGCAGATTCCAAGGCTGTGCTTGAATCCTCCAGTCCTTCCATGGCTGTGCACCTGTGGGAAGGGAAAAGGACACTCTGTGAGGTTTGGAAGAGTGAGGTGTGCTCCATGTGGGGTGGTTAGGACCGCAGTGGGAGAAAAAAAAGGTAATTAAGGCACTATTAGTAAGTGCCAAATATTTGCCACTACGTAACAGGAATGGGAGAAGGTTTTATTTTGAAGGGTGTCTGAAGCCATACTGACTGTTTCTCTAAATACAGAGACCTCAGAGGTTCGAGTGCTTCAGGATATATAAAATGTGGATTTTCCTCTGGTATATTTGCTGTTTATAAGGGGTGTTTATGTGCTGAGGATGAGAAGGGGAGAAGGTTTCACTTATTTCCAGAGAACTTGCCAGTTCCCAGCAACCTTCCATTTCTTTTAGCACTGACCTGGGAAACAATTGCCTCCCACTGACAACAGCACAAGGCAGATGAGGCTCGAAATAAGCTGAGCCTAACGAGCGCAGAAAGACCCAAATTTGTGTTTAGCTCCCAGCCATGAAGGTGGGCTCCAAACCCACATTTTCGGCTGCTTTGCAGAGACAATAATTAACACCTCTGTTGCAAATTGCATCTCCTGAGCTCTTGGCAAACACGACCTGGGTTATCCCTGAAAGCAGCCAAAGGTGGTTTGTGCTGGAAATATTGAGATCTTTGTTGAGCCAGATCAAGGTCATCACCTGCAGGTCACGAAAAGGTGCCATTCCTGGAAGTTCAAGTGGGGAGAAAGGACATAATCCCTACAATTCTAGCAGGAAAAAGAGAAATATCTCCACTGTCTTTCTCCTTCCCCAAGGATGTTTGCCATCTATATTTGATCCCTGTGCTGATCACCACTCCAGTTTCTTTCTGCTTTGATTTCTAATCCTGCTCTCGCTGAACTCAGGTCAGCAGCTTCCCTCTTTCATGTGTCCAAAAGGAAAAATTGCGGATGTATCTCTGAGCATGGCCTTGCCAAAGACAGTATTTTCCATGGCATCACACCTCGACCATCCAAACTTCCCCTCTGAGCATTTTTATATCACCCAGAACACAGCGATCCCAGTTCCTGCAGCCCCTGAGAGGGAAGAGAACAAGGCTCTGTCACATTTCACTTGTGTTGGGCCTTTTCTTTTTTTTTAAAATTCCCCAGCCAAGCAGGCAAAGGGGGGGAAAAAAATGATGTGGGATTTCGGTACATAGAAAACCTCTGAAACCAACATTTTTGGAACGTCGCGATTGCAAATAAAGAAAGAGGTGATTTGAGATTTTCATATTTGCTCGCGTCTTTGAGGATGTTTTGGGCCTTTCATCCCGTTTTGAAGGCGCGTCACCTAATTACGACACTTTCATCCCTCTATTCCCTAGTTAGAACACGCCAATCCCTTTCACGGCAATTGATTATGACTTGGAGGTTTCCACATTCCAGCCAGTTCAGAGAGCCGGGATATTTGTGAATACCTGAATAAACTCCTTTAATCCAAAAACAAACTCCACCTGAAAGCGGCGGTATGAAAAGGCCATTCAGCCCGTGTTTTCCAACTTACTGCTTCATGGTTTCTTTGGATTTGACCCGACTTCCTGTACTAATGGTCTCTGAATGCATTCCCAAATGTGGCTTCTTGGTCTATAAGGTACCCAGCATTTACAGGGAAGAGGAAAAGGAGTCACACAGCAACTGCTTACACAGAAAACTCTGCCTGCAAGGGCAAAAAAACGAAGCTGAAGTTAAAAGGAAACATAAAGTGTACAAATAGCCATCCCCTCCTGTTAAAATTTTTAAAACAAATATTCCCTTGATGTCGCTGCTTTAAAAAGGTCTTGGCTCCTGGCAGACGAAAAATACTTTTAAAATTACCACTTCAATTGTCATTCCCAAGTGTGGGAATCGACACTTTGCTGATTAAGGTAGGGCCGTGTTGAAGTAATCTGGGAACAGAAGTGCAAATGTGTCAATGATCTCACGGAGAGGGAAGAGACCCCAGAGGAGATCCCTGCTCCCGATAGCCAGAGGGACAGCATGAGATTGCTGGAGTCATGGAGAGCAAAGTACCTCAGCTCCGCCAAGATCAGGCCAACAGAAGGTTAAAGTTCACAAATACACATAATCACCTACTGCAAGTTATGATTTTGGAGGCTGTGAAAGAGTTTAGAGGTGGCCTTACACATTTTCACTCTATTTATATATTTTTAAATGTATTTTTCTTATACGTTCCCACTGCCAGAAACATGACTCTGGCCTAGACGCTTTGTTCAAACTTGGTGTGTTTACATCGTTTAATTTGGGGTCAAATTCTTCAGCGGCTGGTGAAGCTGAATCCACCTAAACAAACCTTCTCAGCCTCGGGAGTTCCTACAAAACTTAAATAAAACTGCTCAAGGGGGTTCATCTTTTTTTGGATATTCCAGTTTGAAAGCTGCACGTGGGTTTTGGTGGCTAAACTTTAACGAGTTGGGCCCTGAATTACAAAAACCTGTTCGTCAAAGCATTCCAGCCCCACAGGTGAGATGGGAAATCCTTCCTTTCACAGCAGGCCTGCTGTTTCCATCCAAAGCTCTTCCCAATATTAAAACCCCACTGATGATGACAGACTGGCACCCAAGAGCCCTTTTAAAAAGTTAGTTGGCGCTTTTTGTAGAACTTTTTCTTAATTATTGCGCTTCCCGCCTCGTAAAGTTTTGCTGGGAGTGTGAAAACATCAGGCCCACAGATAGGCCCTTGGGTTAGAATTCCCATTATTTGGTGGTCTGAGGCGATTTATCTGCCTGTGAACACAAGGACCTTGATTCCAGCATCCTGTGAAAGGCAGGATCTAATGAGCCAGAGGAAAGAGGTGACAGATTTTGGCTTCCTGCAGCCCATCCTCGGAGATAGAAACTCCCGGTGTTGACGGACCAGCTTGGCTGAGTGATAAGCCAGGAGGGATCTGGGCACCAGGCCAAGACTGGGGTGATTCCTCCTTCAGGAGAAGATGAATGAGTTTTGGGAGAGGGACAGAGATTCAGGACTGGTGTTATATCTGATTTTCCCCCTTGCAGTGGTGACATTCTCCTTGCTGGTGCTGGGTCTCTGTGTCACTCACTTGGTTGCCCATCCAACTCTGGATTGCTCAAGAGGTGCCAGAAGAGCCTGTTCCTTGGAAAACAGATATTCCAGCCTGGAGAATTTGGCAATTCTCCTCCACATACAATATCCTTGGTAAAGGAGATTTTTTGGAACCTCTAGCTAACTCTGCTTGCTGGTAGTGGCTGTTTGCCTACAAAATAAACAGGCCCAGAATATGCCTCATTACAGTCACACAGTGGGGTTTATTTTTCTCTGACATTTCGGGAGGTGGTGCAGAAAATGAGCCTCTCTCCAGAGTGATTCACGCCATGGCCAAAGAGGTCTCTGTGGCTGACAGTAAACCGTGTGACCTTCCCATTTCCCAGTAAGGATCCAGTGCCCGGCGCCAGCATGGGACA
Organism: Corvus brachyrhynchos; assembly: GCF_000691975.1. Lineage (NCBI taxonomy): Eukaryota > Metazoa > Chordata > Aves > Passeriformes > Corvidae > Corvus > Corvus brachyrhynchos. Next base: position 510,302 of record NW_008239324.1, on the reverse strand, counting down.
GCAGTGAAAGAGCGAGCGGGGAGGGAAGGCTCTTGGGTTTGGAAACATCTCTGGGTGAAATTTTAATGCAAAAAAAAAAAAAGAAATGAAGGCAAAGTTTAAAAAACACCAAAACAACTAAACCTCCTCAAACTGAAGCCAATCTTTGATTCCTTCTCTGAAATGACATCATTGCATACCCAGGGCAGCCACAAAGCATGACAGCTGTCCTGGGCCTGCCCTGGGAAGGATATATCACTTCCCTCTTGGAAATCCGGAAGGTATTGTCTGTAATCACAGCCTGCACAGGCTGGGCAGGGGGGCTGGGTTTTGAAATTTGATCCTTCTGCACCTTTTTTGTTTTGTTCTTGGTCTTTCACACAAATTAGATGACTCCTGAGGCTGGAACCCTCTCCACAGAGGCTGTGCACATCCACAGGCATTAAGGAGGTCAGAGAGGGATGGGGTTGGATGAAGAAGCCTGGCTCATGCTGATGAGGCTGCTCTGAGGTGACGGCTGCAATGTCTCCTGGTGCCATCTCTTGCTGGTGGCATTCACTGCTGAACGTCTTCGTGCTTAACCTCATGTCTGCCAGGCTGTAACCACCTCCTCTGGTCCTGCCCTGCTTCAGGGGTGAACCAGGAGAAGCACAAAGGGTTCCGCAGAATTATGGATATGGGACAGGCCAGCAGCTCCTCACTGGATGCAAGTAGATCCATAGGGGTTGTATCTTCAGGAATCATCTTATCCCAGAATGATCCTGGGATGGTTCATATCATATTGCCTGGGTTGGAAACGACCTTAAAGATTATCTGGTTCTCACCCCCTGCCATGGGCAGGGACACCTGCCACTAGCCCAGGGTGCTCCAAGCTCCATCCAGCCTGGCCTTGGACACTTCCAGGGATCCAGGGGCAGCCACAGCTTCTCTGGGCACCCTGTGCCAGGGCCTCCTCACCCTCACAGGGAAGGATTCATCCTAATACCCAATCGAAGCCTACTCTCTGCCAGTGTGAATCCATTCCCCCTTGTCCTGTCACTCCAGCTCCTTGTAAAACATCTCTCTCCATCTTTTTTGTAGGCTCTCTTCAGACACAGGAAGGCCACAATTACAGAATCACAGAATATTCTGAGTTGAAATGGATCCACAAGGATCATCAAGTCTAACTCTTAAGAGAAATCGCTATAATTAGGTCACCCCAAAGCCTTCTCTTGTCCTTGTCTTTATGTCAGAGCAGGTCATCACAGAGAAGGGAGGAACTAAAGCCCCACAAGTAGGACTTTGGTCTGGGATTTAACACAATGCATATAATGGACAGCAGAAGTTATACAGCCCATGACTGTAAGGAGAGAAAAGAAGATTAAGGTTCTCCAGAGACTTGGTTTTGGATGATCAAACATCCTGCAAGAGCATGCAGACATCTGCCTTTCAATAGACAAGGCTGGGGTAGGAGTTTGTTCCCAAGGGAGAGAGATCAGGGCCCTGCCTCCCTCCACAAGCTGTCTGGAAAAAGATGGACAAATTCCATAGGAATCTGAAAGATGTATTATTAGGATAAGTGTAGCTTATATTTCATTCTTCCAAAAGTCTAGCTCCATTAATGAAACCCATGTTTCATTGTTTCAGGGAGGTTTAAGGCCAAAGGGACCATTAGACCATCTGCTGTGACCTGGGTAACACAGGCCAGAGAATTCCATCCACAGAGACAAATAATGTGTGTCTGATTAAGCCCAGTTAACACAGTGTTTCACCGAGACAATAGAAATGGATGCACTTTCATAATCCATATTTTTAGACAAGATCTCACAATTTACGTTCTCCCGTTGGGAATAGGAGCTCAGACTTTATTGTTCTGCTGAATGGAGATGCTGCCCACGCTGGTGGCCTGGCCATGCTCCCATCCAGGGGGAGGATGGGGACAGGAAGCCACAGGCACATCACAGGGATGTGCACCACTGGAGGTCCTGCCAGTGGGGCTGGAGCCAAATCCATGTCTATTCCAGGGGCAGGTGGGGTCTGCCCTCAACACACCTTGAATTGCAGAATCCAATCAGTAAAATCCTCTCTCCTCCCAAAACCAGCTCACAGGAGTAGTGTGTTGACCAAGCACAAGCTGAGAACTCTTCTTCTATGTGCCATTATTATTATTATTATTATTATTATTATTACTATTACTATTATTTTTGTTGTTGTTGTTATTAGCAGAAACACGGTGGAAGACACTCAGACGTTCTGGCCATGAGCAGGGAAGGAAGCTTTGAAATAAAATATCTTTATTGTGCCTGCATATTTCAGCTGGCATCAGATGAAGTCTGCTGTGATGAGCACTGCACAAGGAATTGCTGGAAGGCACCAGGAACAAATGGCAGAGGAAGGCTGACTAGTGGTGAGAAACCCAAAATATCTTCGGAACCACTGGGAATTATTAAAGTTTTGAATGTGCTTCGTGGCATCCCTCTGCTCTTTCATCAGCTGTGGAAGTGATTGGCATTTTCTCTCGTTCAAATTTTGGCAATAAGCTGTGCTTTGCATCCCACAAAAGAGGATCTCATGTTCTTATTTCCTTTTCCCAAAGTACTGAGCAATAACCAGAAGCAAAAGGAGACTTTCCCAAGGCCATACAGGAAGTTTAAGGATGGGGACAGAAATCAAGACCTGAATTTCTGAGTCCATCACTACAATCGAGAAAATGATAATAAAGGATATATAACAGGGGATATACAATGCACATTCCTTAGCCCAAGTAATTTTGGACAGGGGATAGTTAGGAAGTTAGGAAGAGCTGTAGTTGGCTGTGGAAGTTTTCCAGCTAATGCCAGTGCTTGTGCAGGGCTTTAAAGTGTTTAAATGAGAGCACAAACTTTTATCACACTGCAATCACCACCACTTTGCATTTTTCTGATGAAACCCATGCAAATGGTGATGATCCTGAAAGAGAGGAATTTTTACCGTCACCTTTTACCAGGCTCTCCATTCCCAAACTGGTACACCTCATTTGAGCAGACACTTTTGGGAATGGTGTTGCTCAAGATGTCCAGAGCACAGAGTAGAAAACACTGACTCCACTGTCTTTTCTCCTTTCTTTTTTAAGACTCCTTCTTTAGTTTTTTTTTGTCTTGTGGTCCACATTACTCACAGACTGCAAATGATTCCCAAGAAAGCCACAATCAGTGGATTCTCCTGTGTCTGTACAAACAGGACCTGCCATGAGGTCATCGTTTGCAGCCCGTTTTTGGTTGGAGCCGTGAAGCCGATTCCCACACACGACCACCCCTCACGAGGGCTGGGTTGGAGAGGACCAGCAAAGCTCCCGTGGTCACCTCCCAAGGCTTGGGCAGCCAGTCTTGGTCAGTGAGTCAGGACATCTTTGACCACCCTGTGTCTGCCACGCCAGCAGGTCTAGAAGGGGATGATGCTCTTAAAGCAACATGGGGCATAAAATAATGAGCACAGGGTGAATTAGTGGCAGGCACTGGGGTGCCCCAGCAGCATCGTGGGGCTCAGCACCTCTCGTGGGGCTGAGCAGCTCAGCGTGGCACACACAGGGTGACAGAAAAGGCTCCTCAACTGTGGGCAAAGTGCCATTGAAGCCCGGGGTTATCTGGTTTCCAGCCTGAGTTATGACCTCAGCTCTGTTCCCTGCAGCCTTAACCCAGCACTGCTCATTTAGCCCCAGCGTCCCGACTGGCAGAGTCGGAAGCAAAAGTTCTCCTCGTCCTGTGTGTTCTCCTCAATGGAGCTGTGAGTCACTCCCAGGGCTGGGAGATGGGTGGAGGAGGCAAGGAAAGGTGTCACCAGAGACAATCCTCGTTTGTGCTCCGTGCCCCTGCATACAGTGGGACTTTGTTCTCCCACAAGCCTGAACCAACACAGGCATCCCTCCTCCCCAGGCACCCCCTTTGCCAAACAGTAGGCAGAGGGAATTAGCCCTCAGCACCAGAAGCGCCAGGAAAGGTGGCAGGTTTGAGCCGTTCATAATCACATTGTAGGAGGAATTAATTCGGAGTTATCACAAAAGGTGACAGAGTTGTCTTGCTTATGAACTGCTGCTGAGCCTGTGTGTACTGATCTGTCGGGGAGAAAAGAGCCAGAAGCCTTTATTGGCTTTGCTGTGCCTAGTGAAAGTGTCTGCCCTCTTCCACGAGATAAGTTCAGCCTTGTTTATTTTCATTTTAGCTGTTCAGAAAGCGCCGTTCTGTGCCGTCCCAGACAATATCCCTGTGCCTTTAAAAAGGAAAGGAAGTGTGGTCCTGGCAAACACAACCGGAGCAATAAAATATAAATCTCTGTAATTGTTGTGGAGACAGAAAGCAAAACAAACTGTACTTAAGTACATTGTAAGAAAATGTCAGAGATTTGAGGGAATGGTCATTAGCATACAAAATCATTTATCTCCCCTGAGTAAGTGAGTTGGATGGAGACCAACCCATTTAATTTCCAGTATTTTTCCCTTTGGGATTTCTTGGAATGTCAGAACTACTATTTTTTCCTCCAGGAAAGAATATTGCCTTCAAGGCTGGTGTTCAGAGGCCACTGAAACAAGCTGAACACAGTGTCAGCTCCCCCAGTCACCCCCACACATGTGTGTTGACAAATGCCCTGCTCTGGATGTGGATGTCCCTGTGGCCCAAGCTCCCATGCAGGCACCCCAGCTGTGGTGTTAGAGCCCATCCAACACCCATGGACTCTTCCTGGCATTGACATCCAGCTCCTGAAACATCTCCCCCTCCCGCCCATGAGGGTGTCCCCGGGTGCTCAATTTGGTGGAATGAAAATTACGGTTTGCTGGAGGTCTGCAATCCCCACGGCCACTGCATGAAACCTTCCCAGGAACAGCAGGACCATTTTAGTGTCACCTCAAACCACCCGCTGGCCCAGCTGGTGCCTTCCATGCCGGGAAACTCGCCTGGAAAACACTGTCACAGACAGCCACATCTCTGACTCTGCGTCACCCCGCCAACCTCACATCTCCTTCCCTTCTTTCTTCAAAATCTAAATCCTGGAGGGAGAAAGCTGTTGGGAAAAACATGACAGGAAGTATCTCCATGCACCTGGTGATGGGTGAAGTGTCCTTCAGTCCCACCAGAATGGTCCCTGTCCCAGGAGATCCCAGGGACAGGAGATGGGTTGAGGCCGATGGGGAGCCCCACGCTGCTGCTCTTGGTTACACAGCTGCAGAGCCGAAGTGCATGAAGTTATTTGAGACACTTATGGAAACATTTGGGTACCCTGAACTTCTCCCTGCTGGATTCTCATCCCAGATGGGAAGAAAATGAAGTTCAGATCTTCTGGGATTAATATAATCAGAGAATCTGAGAGGGAAAGCTCGTGAGTCGTTTTGCTCCTTTCTTTGATGAGGGGGGGTGTCTCTGAGGTTAATGAACTGCATCCCTCCCAGCAGGCAAAATGATCCCACCCGTGTTTCAGAGCAGAGCAGGCTTGGAGGTACCATTGAAAAGGCTTATTCTTTTAATTACAGAACAGGAAAATTGTGTTTCACCTCGCTAGCAAGGCTGTCGCTAGCAAGAAAGTAGTGAACAGTACCGAATGCAAATATCTGGCCTTTTTTTCTCCTTTTAATAAGGTGGCCGAAAGGTCTAAGGGGAAGCAGGGATTTTGGAAGTATGCACAAAGTCAACAGTGCAGTTAGCAATGGGATAGTAAGATTTCACAGCTCTGCTTTGATCAGGATTTCAGCAAAGTGAAGCCATAGCACAGAACGTCCTCTGAACTGAAACCAAGGCAGGCTTTGTCTTTTATCTCAAATATCAGCTCCGAAAAGCAGAATGATATGAAAATGCTGAACTCATTACATTTTACTCGCGATTTCACAGAAGTGCTCCAGTAAGGGATACGGGTTCTTAATGAAGGTAAAACTTTCTGGGACACTCTGAGTGCTTCGCAGGGTCTCTGTGGGAGCCAAAGAAGTCAGTGTGTCCCCAAAATGTTTTACAATTTGAAGCTGCAGTCACTTATTAATTGTCCTTGGGTTTTGGAGCATAGTGGTGGTTTCACTTTCTTTTCAGAAGACACAGATTTAGCCACTAAGAAGTCCAGTAGGAAGGGAATGATTGATTTTGCTTTTCAGACTAATTACTTATTTTCTCCTTGTCACACTTTTTTAGCCCTTTTTCATTATTTTGCTTCACTGCCAAAGTCCTTACCATGTTTGTTTGAACTCACACTCAGGAAAAGAAAAACGCCCATCCATCATTTGAAGCAGATGCTGCTCCAACACCCGGAGCTTGGATTGTACCTGGAGGTTGCGTTAGGGGCTTCTCTTCAGAAAATAATTACAGATGGATTTGGTGACATCTGTGGCTTTGTCATCTTCAGTGGATTTGGATCAGGCCTGTAGTTGTATAATAAACATCCATTTTAATCCTGAACACCAAAATGCTGTCCACCACCTGCATTTCCATGGCTAAGGGGAGACAGCCCGAGTTGAAAGAACCTAAGCAGGCAAAACAAACATGATAAGAATTTTACTAATGAATTCCTACCTATTGCTGTTTTTCTAAAGCATTTTCTTCCTCTAAAAAGAATAATTATTAATAAATAGACAATTGAAGTTCAGGAATGTTCTTTGATTTCCCCTTATTCTTGTGAACATGTGATTTCAGACAACAACGACTCCTCCCAAGCATCCCCTTATCCAAATAGCTGCAGAACCACAAGTGGCACAGAGGGAAGGGACAACCCCCAACCTGTGCTATGGCACTGATCCCGATCCAAACCACTCGGATTTAATGGGAGGTCAGACAGAGCTGGAGGTCAGGACCTATTTGTGTAATTATCCCATGTCTGTTGCTCTTAGCAAAACCACAAGACCTCACCCAGGATGCTTCTGGTCCATGGGGGTGACGGAGCAAAGCGAAGAGTTGTGTGAAATTTTGGGGGTTTTAAAGCAAGTAGAGTTTTCTTAATCTTCTGTGAACTTCACGCTCACCACCACAGTGGGGTTTGCTCCAAAGTCAGCTGCAAATTACGGGTGACAAAATCAAAACCCTCCTTTGGGTTGTTCAGCCTGGCTGAGGGGAAGGGTGTGGGTGGTGGGGAGAATCAGAGCCACCTCCAGCAGCGACTCAAAGTCGGGGAAAACTCCTTGGCACAATTTGGAATCTAATCTTTGCATTTTATCAATGTCTCTGCACTTCAGTACCAGCCTAAGCAACTACCACACCCAGCATGAAAAACAAGGAATAAGATGGAGGCAAAATTTTGCTGTCCCAAGGATGAGGAGTTCTTCTCCATCACAGTGAAGAAACAAGGAAAATGGTGGTGGGAGTACGTGGGATGACAATGCCAGAGACCTGGAGCAGGAGGAAATCTTCCTGCATCCTAAGCGCTCCCCTGACAGCAATGCCATCATCACCCTTGGTTTCCCAGGCAGCTGATTTGCTTTGGATTTCACCAGAGCAAATGTCCATGGAATGATGATTTCTATCTTACATCAGCACATTTTCAGGGAATGAAAGCCCTGTGCTGTTAAGTGGAGCTGTTCACACCAGAAATGACCCACATTCCTCCCGCTGAGGACTGAAATGGGTGCGCTGTGCTTATCCATCCCCAATCAGCCCGCTCAGCAAAATACCTGAAGGAGCATTTCACAAACTACGTTGCTCAAATGCCCTTTGACAGCTCCGTGATTGGCCTGGCAATGGTCCTGGGCAGAAAAAGAGGTTAAAACTGTCCTCTAAATGGAGCAGTTTTCTCTGGTCTCCAGCTAGGATGCATCCCCAAGGAGAGGAACAGGAGGAGGAAGGGCAGGACAGGTTGGGGCAGCAGAAGTTTCGGAGCTGGTTTGCTCTGTGCTTGCCAGTGCTGCTCTGAGATGCAGCCCCAGGTCCTGATCTTTCCTCCCCCTGTACCATCCCTCTCACAATGTGCCCGTGTCTTTCCTAGCATGGGTTTTTCCAGCAGCTGTTAATTGACTTCAGGCCTTGCTTCTAACTCCAAACCGAAGCCTGAGGCGCTCCAGGAAGGTTACTCCAGCTCGAGGGACACAACCATCCAACCGAGGAACAAAAAACACAGAGATGTTTATTTTGGGATGCTCTGGCTGCTGGTGACTAACCCCGCTAAGCCTTTGGCCCCAGGATGCAGCTTGGCTTGGGTTTGGCTTTTTGCAAGCTGGCAGGTGACACCACTGCAATTCCCTTTCCCACTCCAGGAGTTTTTTGTGCTGAGGACACACCACCATCCCGGGGGCTGGGTGCTGGGTCAGCAGGGAAAGCCAGAAGTTCCCAGCCCTCAGGCAGCTCCACATCCTGCCAGAGGGCCAGTTCCACACTGTGCTTTTCCAGAGGCACCTCAGGACACGAGGCTTCAGGGACACCTTTCCCTGTGCTTCTCATTTATGAGCTTCCTGCTGTATTTAAGGATTATTTCTCCTCTTCACCTTCTTGACGTAACGTAGCACCATTATCAGCTAGAATGGCATTTTACCGCGGCCACCTTTGCAAATTTTTCCCTCTTTTATTTTTTTTTTTTACAAATTCACTGACTACAGACCCATAAAATGGTTTTCTACTTATTCCTTCTCTTCCCACAACCTTCTTCAGTTTCTGGTTGAGGGAATAGCAGCCCACCTTCTCTATTCCCCATGAACCCACCCATTTTCACCCCTCACCACCAGGAGATCCAGTAAGTCCCAGGCTGACCCTTGAAGCTGCCCTTGTCACAGAGACTTGTTGGAGACTGAGACAACCTGAAGCCTTCACTGACATCTGTATGTGGGGAGAAACAAGGAGTTTTACTGCTTTAAAAGTGCATTCTTTGTAGGGGTGGTGAGAAGCTAAACATGGCTGCTGGAAGGATCAGCCATAAAACACTTTATCTTTTCTTTCAGAAACAGCTGGAACCTTCCACTGCGTTGGAGGAATTTTATCATAATAAATGATACATTACTGAATTTAAACTATTTTCACTTCTTTCTTTTTAATGAGGTGAGATTTATAAGAACCTCCCCATATTCAGAGGATCCACTTCAACCCTTGTTGCCTGTACATTTTCCATGGCAGATGTTCTGGGATGACAGAGATTTTTCCTCAAGGGCTTCTCCACCACGGAAAACATATTAATATTAATTAATTAATGCTTTCATTTCCCCACTCCATTGTACAACAATGGCACAGAAGTGCTGACTTAACAAAGCAGATGTAAAAGTTTAACAATAAATTGAAATCTTTTTTAATTTCAATAAAACCACACCCAGACTCACAGTTAAGCCATGCTCAGAGTCTTTGCTGTGTCATTGCCTACATATAGAAAATCAAGTGAATAAAAAGGTTTTTTCCCTTTGGCTTCTGTGGTCTTTGTGTCATCAGTGTGGTGGTGACAGTCGGTATTTTCCTCAGGGGCACCTGAGGAAAACCTGTGTTTGTTAAAGAAATTTTGTGTCAGGAGTTTTGTGTCAGGAGTTTTGCATTCAGCTTTACTGCGGAAGCCAAAACGGTGATAATTCAGATTTTATACTCTGTTCTCCATCCCCTTGGAGGCATGGAGAGGTGGATGGCCAAGGGAAAAACAAGCTCAGGAAAGTGCTGAGCATTTCCACGGTGTTGTGGAAATCAAATAGTGCTGGGACTGCACACATCTCTCTTCATCTCCTCCCACTAGATATATTTTTATATTTAAAATTAAAAGAAAAGCAGCTTTCCAACCATTCCTAAATATTAATATATATTAATGGAGGTGCATTTTTACCTGAGCACAGGAGAATGTGCCAGAATTTGCCAGAAACCTACTGGGCTTTTTCCCTTCGGAAAACCCCTCACCCTCAATAGATACCAGTTGGATGATGGAGCACTAAGGAATGTCATCTGGATAAATGTCAGTCAACCTGTGCATTGCTGTGCTCCTCCCTGGTGTAAATCCATGTGTTGTTCCCCATTTACAAGAGTTTAGAGGGGTTTTTATTCTCTAGTCCAGCTAACACTCGAAAATTTATTTCACTGTAATCAGTTTGGGCAGGGGAAAAATGAGGGAAAGAAAGGAAAAAGAAGAGGAGGAAAATTCTCATACAACAAAAACTCCATGACAGCAGAATCCAGATAAACATAGGATGATAAAAAAAACCCCACCTCCTTTGATTTTAGTTGGGTGCCTTGGCTTTTCTGGCTTGGCTAAATTAGCTGAGAGCGAGAGCTCCCGTGCAGTCCCATCCCCTTCCAGCCCATACAAACAGAGGAAGTGGTTTCCTGGGAACAAAACCCACATGAAAGTTTTGCTGATGGTGCTTTGCTTCCTGTCATTTCCTCCCCTCTCCACATTTCACACGTGAACCCCCCAGCAGGACAGAGCACCTGGTGCCCGGGTCAGATTTATTATCTCATCCGAACGGAGAGGGCACAGCTCAGCATCCAGGATCATCATCCCAGTCCCACCACACAATTCAGTCTCTCCTAGAATGGCAGAGGTCGTGTCAGGTTTGTTTGGAATGGGATCCATCCATAAGTGGTGGGATAAGAGCTAAAAGGGCTTTCTCCCCTCCACCATCTCTGATCCGTGTCTTTGCCAGGGTGCCACGGTCATGAGGGCCTCGAGTCACAGGGATTTGTGTCTGCCCCTATTTAAAGTGATGCTGTTGCTGTGTTTACTTTAATTAAAGAATTAAATGGTGACTTAATCAATTTCCAAGGGGTTGGATTTAAAAACACCTTTGGAGTAACCAAGCATCTGCGTCGTTCCGGGCATTTCTGGCCTCACCTGGCTGCAAGCAAAGATCACACAGGGATGGTGTTGCATTATCAACCTCCAGACCTTCCCAATTCTTGTGGAGTAAAGTAAAGCACAGAATCATGGAATGTTTTGGGTTGGAAAGGACCTTAAAGCTCATCCAGTGCCACTCCCTGCCATGGGCAGGGACACCTCCCACTGTCCCAGGTTGCTCCAAGCCCCATCCAACGTGGCCTCGGGCACTTCCAGGGATCCAGGGGCAGCCACAGCTTCTCTGGGCATCCCGTGCCAGTGCCTCCCCACCCTCACAGGGAAGAATTTCTTCCCAATATCCCATCTACACCTTCCCTCTCTCAGTTTAAAGCCAGGTTTTTAATATTTAAGACTGAAGGATTAAAACTTAGATGCTTCCGTAAGCACATTTCTCAAATCATGGCAAAGATTAAAAGACTTTAATGGGTTAAAACTCCCTTCTCCTCGGTCAAGGCTGCATCCAAAATATTGAATGGACTGTCTTGAATGTGGCAGGAACCTCATGGAGCAGAGACATGCCTGGATCTTAAATACCCTTAGTGTAGTTTACTTAAGTCCTGTTTAGGGAGCCACTGGACATTTAATGGAGCAAGGAAAATAGTCTGGTAAGACTGGGCAAAATAATCAGGGAGCTAGTAGTCAAAAATTCTATTTCCAAATCAAAGCAATAATGTCTTTCATCATAAAAAATGAGATATTTTGTTGTTTTGTTAATTACTTTATGTTAAAATATTGCAAGTCTACATTTTGCAGAACTCTGAAGAACGATACAAGGGAAGGCTCTCTGCTGGACACCTCAAATGTTAATAAACTGCAGGTCTCCCAGTGGTTTATGTCTTGCAAATTAAGCCTTTAACATGTGTTTGAAGAGTCAAACTTCAGCTGTTTCAGTTAATTAGAAGGCTTAAAAATTGCAGCTTAATGAATTCAGTGCTTGTTTATGTTAAACTGTCAAGGAGTTAAGCAAGGAAAAAGTGTGATTTGGGGAACATCTGATTGCAGCCCATGTGGAATTCCATATGTCAGAGAAGCTGGAAAGCATTTTATTGAGCCATTGTCTAGAATGTGAATTAATTCCCTACTACTTCATAAAAGACTTCTTAGTAGGGTTGACAAAGGATTTATCATAATTATTGCTCTGGCCTGGATCATGATTATAAATGATACGTGCATGTGTTTTGTTTATAAAATTCCCAGTTTGCAATTAGAACAAGCTGCAATTTGCTCTTTCCCTCCTTCTCCTCAGCAGCTGGGCTGAAAATCTACCATTCATTTTCAAAATTAATACCTGTCAAACATTTCTTTTGGCTCCACAGGGCCAGGAAAAGTGAAAAAGAAGAAACGTTTGAAAGATTTGAGCAGAAGGGGATTGGTACCGAGCTGGTGGAGGATAAATGATGCTTCGTATTTGTTGGGACCAAAGCTGCAACCACTTTTCTGTGCGAGGTTGTTTCATTGCTGGAGAGCCAATTTAAACACCCTTAATTATGTGAAGCACCAGCAGTTTGTTTGATTTTAGTGAAATCACTTCAGAGGTTCCTGAACTTGGGTTTTCTCCAAATTGTCACTGTGTTTGCGTGAGTTTTTTGGGGCAGGTGTGGATGCCACGTGCCCCAAAAAACTGTGTTAAATTAACAGGGCTCTGTGTGCTCCTCCAGGCAGTGTTTGGATGAGTTTCCAGGAATTGAAAGAGCATCCCAGGACAGACCTGGCCAAGGTGTCTTGGGTGGGAAACATGGAGCAGTCACGCAGACATTTGAGGAGAAGGAAGGAGCATGATGTGCTGTCCTGGAGTCCTTCTGGTGGGAAATACTGAGCTCCAGTGGGAGAAAAGGCAATTTGGGAATAAATCAGGTGAATTAAGGGTGCAACAAGAAGGGGGAGATGGCTCTCACACCTTGGGGTCATCACCACAACCGGAAATTTGGCATCTATACAGCCTGGAAATGAAGAGTCCCAGCCCAGGACGAGGAGTGTCCTCAGTCCCTCTCATTCCAGAGGTGTAAATCCCTTCAATCCCTAACCCTGCATGCTCCAATAATTATCATGTCCAGGTAATTCAGCCTGGACACCTCGAGTCCTCTGCTTTTCCTCCTCTTCATCTCTATTTCCTCAGAGGTTTCTTTTACATTCCAGACTCTTGCCCAGGCTCTTCAGGATGCACAAGAGTCTGGGTGAGGAGTGGCTGATTTCAGACACTGTGGCTTTAACTTTACAACACTTCTAGTATTAAGTAAGTTTATCTCATAAATATGAAAAACTACTCAAAGAGGATATTCCAAGTCCACTGAAATACTCATTGGTAAAAGAACAGACCTGAGCGGGGTTGAAAACAAATTTTTCATAAAATTTGATTCAAAGAAACATTTTGAACACCAAAAAAATCCATTTCAGCTCAGAATTTCAAGCTCTTAAAGGTGTCCAATAATTTTAAGTGTTTCAAATCCACTTTTTACTGCTCAATACCATCTCAGAGCTTGCAAGGAGAACCACAGCCATGCTGGGCTCCCTGAGTGCTGCAAGAATAAACAACTCTGCAGACATGGCCAAGCCTACAAGTCACTTGTGTCACGTGTGGTTTTCCATAAAATCGTGGCCCCTTTCTTTAGAAATTTGGTTTTAAATGCTGTTGCAAACACCAATGGTACCAAGTAAGCCCCAAATCAATAGATGGCCCATTAAACGTAGCAACAGCCTATGGAAAAGTTTTTCCTCTCCCAGCAAATCAAATTCCCATTTTCCATTCACAAAATTTGTGTGTTGTGTTTTGAAGTTGACTGTGCTGGATGGTGTTCAAACATCAATACATTTTTATCACAGGTTTTGGGGTAGGCTTTTTTTTTTTACGTCTGAAAGTTAAAAGCCTAATGGGATCGCTGCACAGAGAGGGAATAGTTCCCAGGGAGGAAGTAATATATGATAAAAAGAAGGGTGTTTGATTTCAAAGACTTCTAACAGAAAGTTTCAGAAAGCCATGAATAGAAAACACTTACACTAATGCTGCCAGCCTACATTATGTATATCAAATAAAAATAGGGGAAAAAAGGTTCTTTTTTTAGCTCTTGGGGGAAATTAAAATAACATTCTTGTCCAGGAGAATATGCAATCGAAGCGAAGGCTTTGTTTATATTTCATACAAGGCAGGGAAAGGAGTTTTGAATTCGCTGGAGCAAATCAAGCTGGATGCATTTCAATGCCCAAGACTGACCACTGCAGTGATCCTTGTGCTGGCCTTTATCCTGGTGCTGGCCTTATTCCTGAGTTATTCCTGAGTGGAATCAGTCCCCACGCTGATTGCACTGATGGCCATCACCAGGGCATCAGACTAAACTCAGACATTAACTAAACCCCTGTTCATAATCTCAAATGTTTTTCATTTCTTCTCACTCCTTCGTTTTTCGTGTTTGATGTGAAGTTTTCCAGAGTGTTTTTCCTTGGTTGGGTTCCTAATTTTTTTCCCTGGAGACAGGATTGCATCCATCATCCTGAGAACATTTCGTGTCAGTTCCCTGTCCCAGTTCCATAAATACATGTGAGTTCATAAACCTTTCAAAAGGCCAAGTTCTCTCTGAAAAGAAGAAAAATTTTTAACATATGATGAAAGTGAAAAATAAGAGAGGTTTGCATGTGCAATGTGAGGTTATGGGAGCTTTAGGGAGCTTCTGGAACCCCTGGAAATGTAAAATGGAGCTCTCGGTGTCGTTCCTGCTGGATGGTCCAAGCAGAAACACTTGGCCCTTCTGAACATCAAACAACAATTTCATCTCTGTGGAAACATCCCACAAGGAAAATCCACTTCTGCATTCAACCAGCAGAAGTTGTGCAAACCTTGGCCCAAACTAGGGTGTGAGCTTGCAGAGAAGCTTTAAATCTCACTTATTTAACTTTTTCAAATTCATTTATTTCTCTTTTCCCTTTCTCAGTCTTGTTTCTGAGCAAGTCTGCCTCAGCCAGTCCTGTGTTTGCTCCCAAGCCAAATGCCACCAGGAGGTTTTCCTCCCCCAGGACACATGGGGTGCTCAGCTGTGCCAAGTCCAGAGAAGTGGTGCAGTCACCATCCCTGGAAATGTCCAAAACCCACATGGATGTGGCCCTTGAGGACACAATTTAGTGGAAAACACGGTGGTGGTGCTGAGCTGAGGGCTGGATTTGAGGATTTTAGAGGTCTTTCCCAACATTAACGATTCTACTGAGCAGCATCAGCCACCACAGGCGCAACAAGGAAGAAAGGAGGAAAGGAAAGGAAAGGTGTGGCTGAGTTCCAGAAATCAGGATTTATCCCTGGATGTGACAGGACGATCATTTCAGTGCATCCCACATGCACATCCTACCAAAATTCACTGATTTAAAATATGTGCAATTGCTTTTCTGCACCGATTTGCTGCTAACAATGTTTGGCTGGTATTTATTTGTTGGAGCGCTTGAAGAGGGACTTTTATCCACGTGAATATGGGTATTCATCATGGAAATGAATGTATTTATTCTGTAAAAGCTCACCCTGTCTCTGCTCCACTCCTGCAGTTACTTGATAGGAATGTGACAAGAGGAAATTGAATATAAAGTCTACTGGACAGCCAATATATCAGGCTTATATCTTTCTCTCTACCTCAGACAGGAAGGAACCCAGCTATTTTTAAATCTCTGGTCCATAGAACCAGCCAGAGCTGGTTCTCCTGTTAAAAAAAAAAAAAAACAGGGGAAAAATAAAAAAAGAAAAATTAGCAAGATTTTAAAAGTCCTGTGACTTGTTTACCTGGCCACATAGCTCTGAGGGCATCGCCTCCCCTTCCCAGGGGCGCAGCCAAAACCCGCTCAAGGACCGAGGTCAGATCCAACATAGGGCACATTCATCAGCCCCAACCAAGAGCTGGATAAAATAGAGAGCAATAAAAAGCTTTCAGACCACTGCCAGCACCGAGAGCACGGGTCACGATCCTGGAGCCACCCTGTCCAGCTGTGACAAACCCTGTGTGCCGGGCGGGCTTTGCAATCCCATCTCTGCAGCCCGGAGCGTTCCGCTGGAGCCCGTTACTCACACACGACCTCGAGGGGCTGCCGGGGAGGAGGGATTCATTCCAAGCAATCCCCCAGTGTGAATCTCTGCTGATTAACATTTTCATTTGTCTTCCTTTAACAAGCAAGTTAAAGCTGATGAGGAGACGAGGGATTCTTAAGTTTCCTAGAACTAATTAACTATTCCTACTCGATTCGCTCTGGCTGAGCTCACATTATATTGCCCTCAAGGCTGCTAATTTGAAAAATGCTCTTGGATATTTTCTTTGTAGGTTGGTTTTTTGGGTTTTTTTTCAGTGTTCCTGATAGGGATCCAAGTGCTAATAAGGAGTTAAGTTACATTTCTTGGTAAGATTTCTTAATTGCCCGTGTTGGCTGAAACTTGAACAGTTCAGAGATTCTGTTGATTGTGTCGGCCTGAATATTATTACATGGAAATCCCTTCAGGATAACTGCAGCTTTTGTTGTATCCATTGCATCATCCTCCTAACGTTGTTCAAACCCAGCGCTATAATAATTTTGTGGATTGGAAGGAAATGAAGTGTGTCCATAAAGCCGTGCCTCTCCAGTAGGGTCTGCACTGTCTTAGAGTCATGGAGTGGTTTGGGTTGGAAAGGATCTTAAAGCCCATCCAGTGCCACCCCTGCCAGGCTCAGGGACACCTTCCACTATCCCAGGCTGCTCCAAGTCCCATCCAGCCTGGCCTTGGACACTGCCAGGGATCCAGGGGCAGCCACAGCTTCTCTGGGCACCCTGTGCCAGGGCCTGCCCACCCTCACAGGGAACAATTCCTTCTCCATATCCCACCTAACAAAATGGGGTTTGGCCATATTTGCTCCATCATCTGGATGAAGCTTCCTAATATTTTCAAGGAAATATTTCCCAGTGTGGAATTAGCCACAAAGACAGGCAACATATTTTAGGACAGTGTGAGAGAATTTCCTCCATCCATGAGCTCAGAATCCAGGGGCTCAAGATTAACAAGAAGCTCTCTGATTTCTCTGTGCAAGAACACCAATGAAATTCAAAATGCAAGAGGGGAAATTTAAATTAGATGTATGGCAGAAATCCTTGCCTGTGAGGGTGGGGAGGCCCTGGCACAGGTTGCCCAGAGAAGCTGTGGCTGCCCCTGGATCCCTGGAAGTGCCCGAGGCCAGGTTGGATGGGGCTTGGAGCAGCCTGGGATAGTGGGAGGTGTCCCTGCCCATGGCAGGGGGTTGGAATGAGATGGGCTTCAAGGTCCCTTCCAACTGAACCATTCCATGATGATTCTATGATGGGATTTTCAAAACAAGCAGCTGCAGTGGGACACGTCCCCAGACACGTCCCCAGATGCTCATCCCGAGACAAGCCATGGAAATCAGCGGGGACATCCTGTCAGCCCCATCCCCACGGCTGCAGTGCCTCAGCAGTACCTGCCACTGCCATCAGAGCTCATTTCAAACATGCCTTTCCTACACATGCCCCTAAAAAATCCCAGCCTTCAGACAGATCATCCGTTACCCGCATCACCAGCAGCTCCAGAGGCCATTTGTTCCCTTTGAAAAATGGGGTCTCTGAAGGGACAATATTCTCCTTAAGCCGCAGCTCTCACTGTCTCATTTATCAGCTCATTAAGAACTCGGCTGAGCTCGGTGGGGCTGATGTAGGAGATAAGACACATCAAGCAGCAGCCCGTGACAGGAGCACAGGGGCTCTGGCTGGGCTGATTGGACTCAGCTGGCCTTTCCATCCCCCGCTCCCGCAGGAATTCCCACCTATGTCCAATTTTCCTGGTTGCTTTTAGACAGCTCTCACTCCAGCCACGATGAGACTTCTCATTTGTTTTTATTCTCTTTTCAGGAAATGCATCGTTTTCTTCCTCTCTTGTTAAAACTCTCACTGTGTCCCTGCAAACCCGAATCCTTGCTCCACCAAGGAAATGTGTTTCTCGTTTTCCCAGTGTCAGATTCTCAGAAGTGATCTCTGTATAAACTTTCCACCCTTCTTCTCCTGCTGTTTTCTGTCTTGTGTTCAAAAGGCCTTAAAACCGTGTCAATTTTCTGTTCCCTTCTATGGCATAACAATCTTTTTAGCAAATCTCATAAACATCTCTGCTGAAGATGCAAATATAACCCACTGCTGTTGGCTGCATATTTCCTTCTTCTTGGGTAGGCACCAGGAGTTACAACCCACAAAGCTTCCGAGATCAATATAAACATTAAAAATATATAATGGATAAAAATCCTCATTTATTCTGTATTTTGTTATATTCAGTATTCCCTAAACCAAGGAGGAATAGCACAAAATTGATGCTAAATGGAGATTTTAGAGGTTGTTTTTGGAGATTAACCAAACATGGGTTAATAAGTTATTTAAGGGTCTCAGGAATTTTGTTCCTGTAATATTTGCTGGGTTTTCTCCCATCTCTCCTTCGAGACAAAAAACACAAGAACAGGAATGATTTTGTCACTCAATTAATAAAAGTTTTCAGCTTTCTGAACTCTGCTACCAACTGTGGCTGTGCTTGGATTTTTTTCATCTCCTTATGCTTCCCTTCCCACTCCAAAAATAAACGTGGGACTTTGCCACTGCTGTGACAAGAAGCAGGTTTGAGGTTTCAAAATGGGAAATTGCTCATTTCTGGTTTGTTCTGTTAAATTTTGGGTTAAAAAAGAAACTTTCTGTGTGGGGGAAGGAGAGTTGCTGGCTCTCCTCATTACCCATTCCCCATCCATCCTCCTGCACTGGCACTTTGCATTCCCAGCCCCTGCTCTCTCCTGCTCCAGGTGATGCTGCCGCGTGAGTGTCACGTCTGTGCTGCACAATTTGCTCTTAAAGTGTCAACAGGTTCCTACAGAGTGAAAAGTTCAGCTCAAGAACAGTTCCATCCTGACCCTTCAGCCTTGCTCCCATCATCCTGATTCCCACTGCTAGGAGTGGAGGCAGGATCAGAGCTCACATAATGCCCAGCTTTGTTTTTCCCGGTTTATCCTTGCTATCGGTGACTCCGGTGTTCCCGAGGGTTTATTCCCCCTGTCTCCTGGATATCTCTCTCTTTTCACATCCATTTTTCACTCCTTTGCACAGTTCCTGGTTGGGTGGATGAGATCATGGGCCTGGCAGTGTTGTTTTTGGACAGCCTCTCACCTTATCAGATGGGAGCAGAGTACCCCTTCTACTCGACAAAGCTGCACAGCCGGTGAATTCTGCTTTTGGTGGGAGCTCTGTTCCCAAAAACTCCCCTAACCAAGTGGATTTGTGTGTTTGTTTATTGACCTGAGCATCTGTTTGGTGAAAAACGAGGTGATGAGCCCCCTCTCCCCAGGGCTGGGCTGGGAGCTGATGAGCTTTCCTGCCCCAAGCCCCCCGGGAAGCAGCTCCAACATGTTTTGGGAGCCTGGGAAGTGGGGAAGGAAAGCAGCCAGTCCCAAGAGTGGCTGTGGTGTGACAGCACCTGCAGGGTGATGTTTTTCCATCATCTGCTTGGCTGTTCCCAAATGCTGGGAACTAGAGCCAGCCAGACAAAAAAGGGGGAAGGGCTTTTATTTTTTTTTCCCCATTTGGTCAGAATTGGAAAGGTGAAGAAATAAATCTTTTCCTGACTCTGAGGGTAATGCTGGGTGTGCTGCTGGTCCCACATAAATGGCAGAAATTGGGAACACACCACATAACCCTGTGACTTCTTCAAACAAGGGTTTCCTAAAGAATGAGAATCAAATTATTTCCCCCTCCCTTTGCCTTAAAAAAGATCACAACCTTCCAACTGGGGCAGCATTTCAGCTGCCAGTGCAGCTCTCTGAAGGATGAAAGGGTCTAGAGTAAGTGATAATCTAATTTATTAGCACTAGGGTTGAGAAAACAGGGAGGAGAGAAGAAAGGGGAATCAGGGAGAAAATAAAAGGTGGAAACCTGTTGATAAAAAAATATGCTGTTGTACTGAACTTCTCAAATCCTTGTGGCAGCAGGTCCCACCTTGATGGCTAAACTTAACTTGCAAGCCCACTTTTAAATGCCACAAGCTCACTTGGAGTCCTGACCCCTGGTTTGGGATCCCCAGAGGTCTCCAGGCAGAAAAACAGTCTTTAATATACTAAAAATCCTCAAATTTCCATATCTTGATGAGTCAAAATGGCAAGAGCTGACGGTGGGTTGATCCTGTGAATTTTATTCCAGTGAGCAAAGGAAACCTTTGTCAGATGAGAAGGAGAGGTAAAGCTGATTTAGCAGGAACAACACGTCTGGGGATGAGCCAGGGAAATGTGCTCACTGACCTGCCTTCACCCAGCACCTCTGGCTGGCACCTCACCAAAAGCATCCAACGTTCAAAACATTCCCTTGTTTTTCTTTCGGGTTTATTTTTCCCCTTTCCATTTCTTCACTTCTAAGTCCCAACCAACTTGAGAAGAGCCCAGAGTAGCATCAGAGACAACAGCTCACTCTTCACCAGGAACAGGGGGAGAAGAAAATCAGAGCATATTTTCAAACCAGATAAACCAGTTCCCAATATTTATCTTCTGTGATGCACCAGTTTCGTTTTTCTAACTGAATGGCTCATTCTCCCTTTGAAACCCACTTGCCAGAAAGAAGATTGATTAAATCAAACAAAAGAGGACATCCCAAGAGCCAGGATCTGGTCAGCTGATGAACTGTCAGAAATTGAGGAAGGTAGAGGATGATTTCTAGTCAGAGCTAGTGAAAAGGAGGGGAAGAAGCAGGGAAACTTTAAGACAGGATTGACTTAAAGATCACCTGAAGAGGTTGATTGTGCCTGTGTGAAATCCCTCACTGCCATTTCCTATGCGATCTGCACCTTTTGAAGAAACACCTAAAACTTTCTCCCGAAGGTGTGTGGTTTGGTTTCCGTGTTAGAGCCTGCAAAATGTGAGTCCTACAGCACCTGGGGCAGGATCAGGGATCCCTGATCTGATGGTTCCACCAGGGTTATTGCTGCAACTCTGCTGAGCCAGGCTCTGTCTGCAGAGGAGAGTGAGGTTACAGCTACTCCAGGTAGTAAATGTGCTAAGGCAGCATTGCTGCTATTCCGTGAGACAGCAGCCAAGGGAATCCGATTTCTTCTCTGTTCTGCTGGTTTCTCAAAGCATTTATAACCTTTAATAAGCTTTTCCATTTAGGAATGGAGGAAGAGAGGTGGGCACCGACCCTTCAGCCGCTGGTGGGACCTCCAGACTCCTCTGCCCCAAGCTGTGAGCACTCAGAAGCAGCACAACAAACAGACTAAAGGGATTTACTCCCTTAAGTAATTTAGTGTGTGTGGGAAGGGAGGCATCACCTCCGAATGGGAGGTCAGGGAGGCAGGAGACTGCCTTGAGCATCCCCTGTGGGGTGCCTGAAGGGGAAGGGGGATGCAGGAGACCTGGCTCTCACCCTTTAAGTCAGAGAGAGGAGCTCCAGCGCAGAGGAGCAGCACTGGGAGCTCCCTGCTGCAGGTTCAAAAGGCCGAAGGGACTGAATCCCAAGCTGATTTGTTTGCCCTCATTTCCATAGGCATTAGAAGATCCCAGATCCAGCCAGTCCCGTGGGGGGACAAGGCCGTGCGGGCTCTGTTCTACCCGGTGTCACCATAAGAGGGATCCTTTCGCCTGTCCCTGGAGGCTCGCCTGACATTTCTCTTGGAAATGAAGCAAACAAAAGCCGTGTGAGTTGAGTGAAAGTGCAATTACACAACGCTTTGAAGTGCCCTGCTAATCCTCTCCTCCCTCGGGCCATGAGGCACAGCTTTGTGCAGTGACAGCCACGGAGCTTCACCCAAATGTTGGCGCTGGCTCAAAGGTGCTGGAGGAACTGCAACCTCAGGACAACGCTGTGCACATAGGCAGAATGTGGCCCGAAAACCCTGTCCAAAAAAAACCCCCCGTCCTTTTCTTCTACCATGAGTGAGGAGGAGGAACCCCAGAGAAGAAGGAGAAACTCCAGCAGTGATGCAGAAGCACCAGGACTGGTGATGTTTGTGAAGCCCATCTCACCTCCTGGGATGAAACCAAAGAAAGCTGTGTAGGACTGTGGTCTCCATACTAATTTAGGATACCTCAAGGCAGCTCCCTCATCCTCAGCTTCAGGATGCTCTGAAGAAGAATAAGGCCACGTGAGGCTGCTGTGGACCACACAAATCCTGTCTTCAGCTCAGAAAGGAGATGTGATTTTGCCTCCTGCCTTCCACCAGCTCCCTCTTGGACCTCAGGGATGCAAAGACAGCAGCAAATCATGGGGCTGTCAGAGGGACTGGGGAGAGGCGCTCCCACCTGCCTGCAGCACCTTGGCAGAGCTGCTTGTCCCAGTGTATTTACACAGCCTTTCATGCTCCTGATGTCAGTGTGGAGACGTGTTAATAACCCAATTAAACCGTTCACCCAGCTATGGCAAATCCCGGCGCTCGGGGAAGGCCGGCGTGTTTTGCTTTGTAATTCTTGGGCCGCGTTGCAGCACGCCAAAGCCACGTCCTCGTGGCTGACACGTAGGCCCAGCTCGTCCCCAGAGGGGTCTCATGCAGGATTGAGGCAGTGAAGTGCTAAAACCTAAAGCTGGATGGACACGTGAACTCCACCAGCGCTTCCTGACTGTGTCCACCCCCTCAGGAGGATGGAGACACGCGAGGGCGCGAGGCCACGTGTGAGACATGGCAGCAGGTGCCCAGCTCGTGGCTTTCAGAGTGAGAAACATCAATTGCCCTTGGCAAGTGGGCTGCAAAGGATGGAATTCCCACGGCAAAGGCACTGGATGGACGGCAGGAGAGCCCAGCAGCTGCCCACTGCTGGGGAAGGGTGCAGGGCATACGTGGCCCTTCCCACACGGGCTGGGAGGCAGAAGGACGAGGGCTCGGGGCTGCCTGGGCTTGCCTGTGCAGGGCTGTCGTGACTGTGCCTCTGCTTTCCCATCCGCCACAGGAAGGCAGGAATGTTTCCCTGCCCCACCAAGAGGCTCCAGTCGCTCCTGTCCACGAAGGGATCACAAGTGTGGAGCTCTGTTTTGCAGAGGTGTTTGCTGGAAAAGATTAATGTCCCTCTGTCACCATCCGTGGCTGTCACTCTCTGGATGTGAGCAGCCTGTGGAGCACAGGTGTGTAAGTGTCCATATGTCCACATCCACAACAGATCCACGTTTATATCTGATATATTTATATTTGAATGATGTGGTTTGTATTTCCTTTAGATCGATCCAGCTTCCTTCAGATCAAAACCCGTAAGCTCAGAGTGCCCTCAGCGCTGTCCCCTGAACTAAGAATTTAATCCAAACTCCTGCAGGAACAAAGAAATTGAAAACTGTGTTACGTGGTCCCACCAGAAGAAAAAACCTCCCCTGCCAAGAGTCCTTAAGCTTGGAATTAACTGTGGGCATGTTTAATGCCAGCTGGGATCCCCAGAGCTGAAAATCACATCCACAAAGCTGGAATTCACCAATTCACTCAAGGGCTGTTCTGAACTGGGACCAGCTTAAGCCTGTGCTTAAATATTTTCTTGAATCTAAGCCTGTATTAGTGGAAAAGTCATTGTTCCGGAGTAGATTTTTATAGGTCTGTGACTTTGGGGTAGTTTTAGTATTCTCAATAGGTTTTTTCCTTGGATGGCTTCCTCCACTCATCATTAATATCTGGCGTCAACTGTCTTTCTTTCTCATCCATTCCCAGAGACAAGGAAAAAATTTCCCTTCTTTCCACAGATGTATTTATGTTCCCCATGGAAATTCCTCTCTGTGATATATGAACTATTTTCAGAGAAGTTTAGCAAAGCCTAAATCACAAAGGGGAAGAAAACCTCCTCGGCTTGAGTTCATGAGGGGAAAAGTTGGGATTGCAGTGACCTGTAGTGTGAATTTTTTCTTGAGTTTAATTGTTATTTCCATTCAAATCCCTTATATCCTTAGCCATAAATAATACTCCTGAATAATCCTTAATTTTTGTCCCTATTTCTGCCTCCCATAAAATTAGGAGGGAATATTTAGGACCTGCCAAGATGACAAAATGCCCTTTATGGTGGCCGAATGAAAGGAAGAATATAACTTTGGGAGAAAGCAACATGCTTTTCTTCAGCGTAGGATTTCCTCCACAGAGACATCATCACAGACTGTCAGAAGCTGGGCAGCTCTCCAAAGGTTAGAGACGGGGCCAAAACTTACAATTTCTGCTTTGCACAGGGCCAGTTCTGTCTCGGAGATTTTAAAGGCTCTCTCACCACAGCTGTGAAATTCAGAGCTCGCCGATTGCGGCTTGCTCACGGCGTTATCTCGCCAGGCTGGGATGGTTCCCATCCAGAGCTGCACAGGCTATTCCTAGGGAACTAGCTGGGAATTGGTTGTAAAACTGGTTGGGAATTGGTTGTAAAACGCGGATGGCAGAAAGGACACAGCCCAGTCCTGGGAGATGACTCTGCTGCAGCCACCATGGGAAAGCTCAGCTGCACACCCCTCTGCCTCCCTCCCTCCTCTCCCACACCAAACCACCCCAAACCCACTTCCTACACAACCTCCCTTCTCTTGCAGAGCCGAGTGTGGTCCCTCAGCTGGGTGTGAGCCTCCCTGCTGGGCAGCTGAGTCGCCTCAGTGATGTTGGGGTGGTGTTGTGTGAGGCAGCGATGCTGGGCTGTGTGTGAGAGCTGTGTGGAGGCACAGGAAGGAGTGCGGGCTTGGATATTTCACATGTGAAGCTTCCGTGGTCTGTAAGGTCACCCTCTGGGCCGGACACCACTCAGGGTCAGCTCCCACGCCTGCCTAAGCCAGGGACTGCCATGGAGAGAGGCCAGGCTCTGCTCAGGCCACCCAGGAGAGATGTTCTGCTCCTAAAACCCAAAGGCTCCCTCGTTAGCTGAGGGTGTAGCTGCCCTGGACAGAAGGTGGGTGATTCACCTTCAATCCCACAGCGTTCCTTAAGAACAGAAGGAATCACCTGGAGAGACAACCCTCGCTGTGAAAAACTCCACATCCACATCTCTGCGCCACAGCCACAGGGCTGCAGAATCCACGCGGGACTCTGCGCAGCCATGACCCTGGATTTGCATCCCAGCACTTTCCAGTGGATGCAAAGCAATCCAGGGAGACCCTGAGCCTGGGAAAGGTCTGTACAGCCCAGCCCAGCTCTCTGGTGGTCGCCCTTTGGGCCACAGCAGAGCTGCTGGTCTTACCCTGGCTGGGGCAAAGCCAGCCAGGATTTATGGGCTCCCAGTTCTGCTCCAAGCCCCCAAATGCACACACAGGAACCCCCGGTTCATCAGCTCACTGATCCTTCCCAACCTTAGGAAATCAGAGGAGATGGATTTTCCCTCAGACATCACTACTGCAATAAAGTTTGGGAGGCAAACACACAGCCCCTGGCGCTGATCCAAGGGAGTAAGCCTGGGATAGGTTTTCTTTCAAGAATTCCAACTCATTCATGCACTTTCTTAATGATCCAAAGTCTTCAAGGAGTTGCCTTTTAGCTTTAGCTCCCTTTCAATATTTGTCATGTGTGTCAGAGTTGATTCTTCACGCTTCCTCTGTAGTTTTAATGTTCTCAAGGAGAAACCTCATTCCTTAGACATTTGAGAGATATTTTGCCCTTCTGTTGATTTCTTTTTTCAATGGAAGGAAAGAAGATCCCTTTTAAAGCAAGCAGGGGTAAGAGCAGAGGGAAGTGTGTCTCATGTGGAGATGCTAACAAAGAAATCTTAACAAATGACTGGAAAAGGCCATGGAATCACTAATTCCTCACTGTATTTGGATAGACAAGCAACAATCTACAGGCAGTAACCACTTGTCCACCACTTCTGGGTTCTTGGAAACCCCAGAATATGTCCTACACCAGCTGGCCCTGCTAAGGAGCAGGAGTGGGAATGAAAGCCTCCCTTCATGCAGCTTTTCTCACAACCTGCCTCCACCTTTGGAAACTCAAGGAAAGGCCAAAAGGTCTCTGCTGAGCCACCAGGGTGGAGTATGACTAGTCCTGTCTTGATAGAAGACTTGACAAGAGCCAAGGCAGAGAAGGCAAGGTTGGGAGGCCAACCCAACAAACCCTGGTAGGTGCCTGCCCAGGCAAAGCCTGAGTGTTGCAAATTAAACACTCAGTGAAGCTTGGCTGAGCCCTGGGAGACAGAACCTCCTCCAAACATCCCCTCCTGCTCCCCTTGGCTCCAAGGAAGTCACACCAGAAGGAGCTTCCACAGCCGAGAGCCCTCTGGAGAGACAGGAGAGCACCTGGGATTTTTGGATTTTGGATGGGGATTTTTGTTTTCCCCAGCAACAGAAATCATGTATGGGTACAATAAGAATTAGAGACTTCAAAGGGCTGAATCACATCTCAGTCTGCTCTTGGGCTGGCTCTGCTCAGCCTCAAGCCTTATCAGGCAAGTTTGGCTACGTGATTGCGTTTCACACTCTGAACACAATTATTTTCTTAATTGTATGTAAACTGTGCCTACAGCTTTCTGCCACTTGTTTTTGCCAACAGTTGTGACCTGTTGATGCTCAAGCGAAGTAAAATATCTCTGAAATTAGCTAAGAAAATAAAACTGGGCAATCAAAGGCTTCAAGACAGGCAGCAAAGCAGAGCAGAGCAGCAGCTGAGTGCCCTGTTTTAAGCTTTAACTTAGTCTGCTACTATTTACCCTCATTAAATCCAGAGTCGTCTGGCTTCATTTGGTTTGCCAGAAATTTGCTTTAGGATAATTCAGATCAGAGTCACCAGGCTTTCCCCCTCCACCACCTTTTTAGGACAGAGGATAATAATAGAGGATTTTTTTCCATGAAAGCATATGCAATTTCCTCTCTAACCATCCAAAACAAATAATCAGGAGATTTCCCTGTGTTTACAATGGGTCTTTCTACTGACCTTCCCTGCAAAGCACTTTAGGAGAAATCAGTGGAAAATACTCCATGAGAAGTGGGTCACAATTGCTGTTATTGTTGCTCAGAAATTCTGTAGCGTCTAATCTGAAACCAGACACAACAATTGAGGGCTTCTCTTTGCCCTTTTCATAACAAACCAATTATATTTAACAGTAACTGCAGTTAGATGGGAATAAATCTGGTTTGTAGACAGAGACATCGCATGTTTATTAATAATCTTTGTGTTTAGTGTTTAGACCAGTTCCAAATCTGAGCTGCAGCAATGTATAAAAACTTTTCTCTTGGCATGGTTGAGTCACCATGACTGACTTGGCTCTGCCACTCTTTTTGAACAACCATAATTACATCAGTTTAAAGCTGGCTACACGAGTCTCAATTAGGAGCAAAGCAGAGATGGACAAAGTTGAGGGTAATTCTTTCAGATGTCGTGGGCAAAGAGATTTATTCAGGCCCTAATTTGAGGAGTTTTGACAGATTTCTTTATCTTTTACCTCACTGGGCTGCTTTTAAATCCCATCACTGGTGGGGATTTGGGAGTTCTTGCTGTGAATCCTCAGCACGAGGAAACCAGGGATGTCTCACCTGCACTGTGAGGCTGTAAGGAAAACAAAAGCAGCCTTTTGGGTGAGTTTAGACAGGACAGTTTAGGCAAAGGCTGCATTTGCTGCAAGTGAAATTCCACCTCCTCCAATTCCCTAAACCAGATTTTATCCAGCTCCTCCACATGTAACCAAAGGGTGATTTCACTAAAGCCTCAGGTGGTTGGGAGTTTCAGCGCTCTGAAGGTGTTTTGTGTCCTGGCAGATTCTGGAGATCATTTTGATGGCCAGCTCAGAGCAGGAATTGAGCTGCTGTGTGATGAGTGCTGGTGGAGGTGAATCCATGCAAAGCACCCTGCCCAGCTTTGCATGAGTAAGGATGGAAAGAGATCCCTGGGAAACAGAATCCTCACCTTTGAGCTTTCATGTTTGGGGATGTGATTATGAAATGTTGTGCAGTGCATGCCAGGAGCTCTGTGTCCATGTTGTCCTCAGGATTCAGATCCCTCTGATGGAAATGAGGGAGTCTCTCTCTGGTGAGCTTGAAACACACAATTTCAGGCTGGTGTTGCCGTGATGCAGCTGATCACAGAGTGCCTGCTCCTTCAGGGACTTCCAGGTGGGTCTCACTGTTGTCGAGCTGTTAATGAGACAGGGACCAAAAGGAGAGAGATCACAGGATCATGGAATGGTTTGGGTTGGAAGGGACCTTAAAGATCATCTCATTCCACTCCTGTCATGAGCAGGGACACCTTCCACTGTCCCAGGTTGCTCCAAGCCCAAGCCAGCCTGGCTTTGGACACTCCCAGGGATGGGGCAGCCACAGCTGCTCTGGGCACCCTGTGCCAGGGCCTCACAAAGAAGAATTTCTTCCTCGTATCCAATCTAAGCCTATTCTTTTCCTGTTTGAAGCCATTCCTCCTTGTCCTGTCACTCCAGGATGAAGAATCCCACTCCAGCTTCCTTGTAGCCTTTTCAGATACTGGAAGGAGCTCTGAGATCTCCACACAACCTTGTCCTCTCCAAGCTGAGCAGTCCCAGCTTTCTCAGCCTCCTTCATAGAGAAAACACTTTTTTTCCCTCATCATCTTCGTGGCCGTCCTTGGACTTTTTCCAACAGCTCCATGTCCTTCTCATACTGTGGCAACAGAACAGGATTCCAGGTGGGGTCTCACAAGAGCAGAGTAGAGGGGCAGAATCCCCTCCCTCGACCTGTTCTCAGGTTGTTTTTCAGGTGGAGCAGGGAAGGGCAGCACTGCAGCTCTCCTACATTTAAGCTTCTGCAGGACCATCGTGACCACCAAAGCCAGCCCTGCAGAGCTCAGGTGTACAGAGAAAGGCACGGCAAGAAATGAGACAGAGATGATGAAACACAACTGTTTCTGGTTTATCTGTTTATCTTGAGGGAGGTGGATGCTTTCTGATGCTCAGTCATCATTTCTCGTTGGGTTTCTGCTGTGCTGGTGGATGGGTGTAGCAGCAGCTGGGACACGTGGCAGGACACCACCAGCTTTTGCAAGGGATGAAGAGCTCCTTACGCACTGTGAGATCCCAAATCCATCACATGGAGCCTAATGAGGGGGCTGAGCCAGTCCAAATACAACTGTTGAACAGTTTATTTTAACCATCCAATGAGAGTGAAACAACTTAAAAGGATTCATGCTGCCAGCAATCTTCCTTTTTTTTTCCTCTCTCTCTTCCCCTCCTTGCATGGCATTTGTTAGAAATCAGGATTTTCCTTAACTAAATGTCTTGTGGTCTCCTTAGCTTTGTTTCTTAACAGGGTTGTCTTTATGTTAGTTTTCTTTGGCTTCCCAATAGAAGAGTAACAGATTTCTTTTGAAGTTTTTATTGATGAATGAGCTCCTATAAATAACTCTCTGTGGCAGCAGCTTGATCTCAGAGTTTACTCTGGAATAATAGTAGCAATGGGAATGGAGGAAATTTATGGCAGCATGACATGAAATAGTTTAATGGGCTTCATACTGTTTAACTTAATCTTTACAGATGTAAAAACAGAAATACAATTATTTTAACAACTATTATTACATATTGCTCTTCTAACGAAAACAGAACCTTAGTAAGCAATTGGAGATAAGTAGTGAAGAATTAAGGGGTCCAGCTCACTGTGGATTTGGGAATTACCGTGTTGGGCCAGTGGATTTGCAGAGCTTCATCTGGAGAGCTGGGGGAGATCCGAGGTGGCTGGGAAGGATGGGTCTGCAGGTGGGATTTGGCACTGGCATGGAAAGCTGAGTCACGGGATGAGGATGCTGGAAGCTGCTAAAAACAGTGGAAGTGGTGGAGCTCTGTCTTTGGAAGGACAAAAATCAACCCCGTGTCTTGTTCCATGTCCCGTTATTTCACCTGTGTGCTTGGGGAGGAGCTGATCCCAATCCCACCCAAGGCAATCGGGGATACTGGGACACATCCCTTGTGCCCTGTAGCCCCATGAGGGGCACAGCTGGAATCCCCCCACTTTAGGAGCAGAAACACTCCACTCACACCAGCCAAAGGATGGGATGGACAGAGGGAGGTGATGAAATCTGACCTGATGAAAGAGAATTTAACTGCTTATCCTCACATGTCTGCTCATCTTCCCATCATGGGTTTGCTCGTGTCTCTAAGGCAATGTCACTTGAGGCAAAGGTGGCCCAGATGTGACTCTTTAAGCTGTGTAAGCTTAGGAAGGTGAAAAGGAAAATCATAAAAATTTTCTGTCTAAATGTCCAGCCCAGAGTCAGACTGGCATTTTACCCAGCCCATGATCCAGCTGGGGGATGTCAAGAACCAATGTGCAAGAGGTGGGTGTAAAATCCAGTATCAGAATTACTGGGAAAGGTCACAAGACCTAATCCAGACCTGAGATTTCCTCTGCATGTGGCTCGTGGCCAAGCCCAGCTCCATTTGCTTCTCGGTGCTTCGCGAAGAGCTTGAGTAAATATTGAAACATGTTGGTGGCTCTGAGTAATTTCTATAAAAAAGGCTGACAGCTTTTGTTTCCTCCTTGAGGGAGCACTATTTGAAGTGAAACTGCAGTGAAAATGATCAGCGTTGTGTGTTTCCAACTGTCTGTTCAGTGGGAAATTTGCGTCCTCCACGGCGCTTTCCAATCCACGGAAATCGCCCGTGCGAGAAAGAGCTCGCAAATTCTTCCTCGATTTCCAAAAATGTGGGAAAGTTTATTTATTTCTCCATGCATTCCTGATTCGCAATGTGCTCTCTAAAAATGTCGCGAAGATTTAGGCTAACTGAGCTCATGCTAAATTTAGCAACTATATTTTAAATAAACATTCTTTACGCTTTGCTGAGCCGGCTTTGAAGCTGGCTTAAAACAAATTGTGTTCGCATGAACATGAGCAATGTTTTACTTTGGCCTAAGCGAACATCTGAATAAGTAATAATGTATTATTCGCTATAATCTGAAAATGAGATTTTAGAGGTCTAATTCAGTCATAGGAAAGATTCCTGTGAGGGATAGTGAATCAGGCCTGGATTACTTTTGGAAGGGCCCATTCTCTTCTCTCTGACCACACAAAACTTCCTTTTGGTGTCTTGTTAGGTGCTGGAGCTGCGAGGCTCAGTGAAATCAGCTGTGACTTAGCACGCACTGAGTTTGAGGAATCTGGCCCATTTTAAAGCACTTAATGATTTGTCTGGATAAAGCACTAAAAATATACTGTGGGGAGCAATTATGCAATGTCCAGACTGATGGATTGCATAACCCCATAGACCTTTTCCATCTGTAACTCCTCTCATTCTGTGATCTTGTCTTCTTGGTCTTTCATTTCAAATCAAATATGTGATCTGTTTAATATCCTGAACGCTGTCTCCTGGGAGATCTCGTCTCTGGGTGTGCGGGGCTATGAATCAAGTGAGGAAGCAGATCCTTCTTCCCTTTTTTGCTTCAGGAATTGGCTGCTCCTCACACCAGGCTTAGGAGCAGTCAGCAGGAAGCCAGTGAGTTTGGGTGTGGAAAGGGATGCTCCCTGCTTTTTGTGTCTTCTGTGGTAAAAAATGGAAAGAGAATTAACTTTTAAAATGGGGTGGGAGGGAAGGAGAAGAGGCTCCCAAGTCCCTCAGATTGATGTCGCCTTAGAACCAGGCATGGACAGCCACACACCTTGAGTGACAAATCCTGAAAGTGTCTTCTGCTCATGCATAAATACCTGATTCTATTTTATACCTGCTATGGGACCAACTTTAGGAGAACACACACTGAGCCTGTTTAAAGACTGGAAGCCCCATTTATGAGAAATTAAACTCCGGAATTATTTTAATATGCCCGGTTTTCAGTTCCCCTCATAGGAAACTCGTGTTTGGAGCAAAGCTGCTCTGGGAACCAAACAAGTCCTCTGTGAGCCTCTTCCACTCTGTGATCTCCCCTGCTCCTAGGAGTTAAAGCTGGCTGCAGAGCCTGGAGACGGGAAACCTTGCTGTGTTGGGAGAGGTCATTCCTCTGCAGAGGAAGGGGAAGGCATCTCCATCGCCCACACAAGCAGTGTGCTGTTTATTCTGCATCCCAGGCTCTTTTCTCCACTTCTCCCCAGTATTCCAGACTGGTGTTTATAGCCAGCCCTGAGAGGTTGGGAAAGCCAGGAGAGGGAAGATTCCAGGGATGAGTGAAATGCTGGGTGGCAGTTCTGTGCTTGGCAGCTGCTTTTTTGGCTTGTGAAGCAGGTGTGAAACCATTGGCACCCATTCCTTGCAGCTTGTCGGGTCCTTGATATTTCCGTGGCACGTTGACTGCGCAGCACCAAAATCCACATGGATGTGGACAGGATTAAAGGATGCTCAGCCCCATGCAAAGGGCAGGAATCAGTGTATTGACTGCACACTCGTTGCTCTGCTGCTGTTTTTATTGCGTGCTTTTATTTTATGTTTTTATTTTATGTTTTCACTGTATGTTTTTATTGTACCACGGCTTCTCCCCTCTCTATAAACAGATGACGTGCAAAAGCCGTGTGTGGTTACTCATCCAGCCTGCTGGCAGTAGGACCCTTTCTCTTGCTATTCATCCCCAGTTACAGCACTGGCCTGATCCCAATTAATTCCAAATTGCCCCTCAGAGCTGTTCACTGGGTTCTGAGTTCACTGGAGTTAGTGTCACTTTTGTGCAGAGCATGTTAAGTTTACTAATTTCACTCTCAAGCAAAACCAACATCAAGCTCAATGTGGCTTTTAAACGCTGCAGCTGTACTCGGTCCCACTCCACTCCACCAAAACAGAAATAAGATCAAATGTCAAAGCAAAGCTTCACAAAGAAACGAATTCCCATTGCACAGAAAAAGCTGGGTTTCCAAAAAAATGTGTCTGTGATAAAAATATGCATCGTGTATTAAACTGAGACTCACTGGTTTTGACCACTAAAAAACTGCTCTTGTGCAGAAAGGGCTTGGAGGGGGAGAGGCTACACGTGTGTGAGTGGGATAGGAATAAAAGCCCTGTTTTCAGGTCCTAAAGGTACTTTGAGGGCTGGAATAGGAGCAGAGAGGTGACAAAACTGGGGGTCACAGCTGGGGGACCAAGTTAGGAGAAAGGGAAGCAAAGGAGCTGAAGACACGGGTTAGAAGTGGTGACTGAGAGCATAAATACCCAATTTTGGGAGGTAAAACCCTTCCATGGGCCAGGCTGTGGGGAGACCATGGATGCAGGATCCCTGTGGGAACAGGCTCTGGGCCTCCATGCCGATCCTTCAGGCAAGTCCTGGGAGGCAGCATCAACCTCCCACCTCACCCCCGAGGCCAAATCACCACACAGGGGGTGGAGAAAGGATTTGAGGTCTCTGCTGGGCTCACGTTCCTACCCCTGCAGCTTCCTGTGGGTGATGTCACCTCCCAGACCCCAAACAGGCCGGTGATGTCAGTGCCCAGCCCGGAACTGAAACCTCCTGGCCAGGTGGCCACTTCTGTAAGTGGTACCTGTCCCTAATGCCACCCAGGAGTGGCACTGCAGGGCCAGGGGTGGCACACAGGGAGCTTTAACCCTCTCAGCACTCAGCCAGCCCTGGAGTTATGGTGGGGACTGAGCGGTGACACCTTCACAACCTTTTACAAACGTTCCTTCATTTTCTAATTCAGTGCCATAGCTTTGAACAATGCACTCAATAGATATTCAAGCAGGAGCTGTCAGAAATAGGAAGAATATAAAGGATTTTATTAAAATCAAGTCTATTTCGCAAATCTATTTTTAAAAAATAAAAGGTCTTTTTTAATTCTCTTTTTTCACATTGAGAAGCTGCAGCTTGGCCTATCCAGGGATCTGCCTACGAGCATCATTTTTTTGGGAAGCTGAATATCAGTTCCCACCTTTTGGAGGCTTTCTGTCCTTCCCCACGTGAGAGCTCTTTGCCTTGGGCTGCAATGAGCAACCCTGGTTCAAATGTCAAGGAATTGATGTCGGCCTTCCTCTGCAAAAACTGAATCAAAACTCACCTGAAAACCCCACATTTCCAATATCCAGGTGCTCATTTAAGAGCAGGCTTTGTTTTTGAGATGGGGTTGGATGGAGAAGGAGGAACAATCATTTTGGGAAAGATTTCATCAGTTTCAAGGAACAGGTAATTTCCCAGCAGCCCATTTGTAGCCTCTCCCATCTTTTTGTGGTCCAGCACCAGGATATTTGCTGCCTCCAGCAGTAGGCCCCATTCCTTCATCCTCCAGCACAAGCCAAGGAGTGTTTTACATCACACCAGCCACACTCCTGAACAAAAATACCTTTATTGGATATAGGTTTGGTTTCATAATGAAAATTGGGAATATAAATTTATTTTCCAAAGGGGCATTTATCCACTAATATACAAAAAGCCTCTATTTATGGCAAACAAAAATACAAAATATTCCTGATTTCTTGCAATGTGTCAGGATTCTTCCTTCTTCATGAAAAAAGAAAACTTTAGAAACATAGCTGATGTCTCCTTTTTTTTTTTTTTTCCCTGGTATTTGTCCCAGCCTCCACAACCCTGCCTCAGTCTTTTTTGGTCAGAAGCAACTGATCCTAGAAAGATATGGAAAGCAGACAAATCTCCATGTTTGCTCATCCATCCCCCTCTCTTTGGCCACATCCATGAGGAGAAACTCTGTGCGGATACTCCAAAGCACCAGTGCTGGGCAGGAAACCAGTTCCACACCGTGCTGGATCAAAGCAA
>NW_008239324.1:475344-476075 GCF_000691975.1 Corvus brachyrhynchos | reverse complement strand
GATCTGCCATTAGTTCAGCTCCAGTTACCTGCCTTTCCCCACCGGGAGGACCAGGCCAGTGGGGAATAGCAGGAATTATTATGTGCCTGTGGGTATTCATGGCAAAATTCTGGGCATTATTAATACCTGTGGGTATTCACGGCAAAACAAATCTCAGCCTCCTCCCCCCGGGATGGGGCTTGGTTTTCAAATGGAAAATAAAAGAAGAAAACAGAGACCTGA
This sequence comes from Corvus brachyrhynchos, assembly GCF_000691975.1. NCBI lineage: Eukaryota > Metazoa > Chordata > Aves > Passeriformes > Corvidae > Corvus > Corvus brachyrhynchos. The sequence goes on along the minus strand of NW_008239324.1, from coordinate 475,853 downwards.
AGGGCTCCAGAGAAACCTGGTCTGAGGAACCTGAGGGATGCAAAGACTAAAGGTGCAGAGCAAACCCCACGGGGCTTGGGGGCCAGCGTGGGCATTCCCCCCGTGCCTGCCTCGACCTCCACCGCCCACGGGAAAACAAAGCCGCTTTACCTTCAAAAGTCGCTCTGGCAGGGGGTGGGAGGCAACCGCTAAAGAGAGTCCGCAGCAAGACGCGCCTTGAAAATGCCCTGAAATCCTGAGTCACCTTTAAAACATCGCTTTGGGGTTTTTTTTTTTTTAGGTCTTTACCCGCGTGGTGAGGTCTGAGTCCGATCTCTCCCTCCCATCGCGCCCCCCGGAGCAGCGCTCGGGGCCGCGGGGCGTTAATTGTGGGGCTACTACTGGAAATTAAACACCGCCTCGGAGAAGTGCAGAGGGAAGCAGGAGAGGAAGGGGATGCCGATGTGGTAAAGCCTCCCGTGCACCTGGGAGTCGAGCATGAGAGAGGCGTTGAGGGCCGGCCCGAAGCC
>NW_008239324.1:473070-475275 GCF_000691975.1 Corvus brachyrhynchos | reverse complement strand
GTGGAAGGTGTGCTGGGAGCCTTCTCTGATCTGCGGGAGGCTACCTCTAAGGGCAGAGTTCATTTTCCTTATTTCTTTGGTGAACTAAAACAGTTATTAGACAGTCAGGCAGCCTAAAGTCTCCCTAGTGATGATTTGCCTTCCCAAAGGAGCTGAATGGTACTTTCAAATGATCTCAGGCACAGATTATCCCTTTCTCTCCTCGTGTGCAAATTGCACAAGCTCTTATTTCATCCTCTGTATATTGCCCTTCCCTGTAAAAACCCATCTTAAAATTTAACTCTTCCATTGGGAAAGTAAAGCTGAGCAGTGCTGCTGTTTCTAAAAAATATTTATTAGGGAAGATCATTCTAACATCAGCTGAAAGCTTCTGTGTGTCTTTTGTATCTGCTCTTCAAATCCTTAATCTTTAAAGTGCTCACAAACGAGGCAAATGCCTCAATGCTAAGCAGCCTCTAGCCGATTTGAAAGTTAAATTTAAGCAGCATTTATCTCCCCATCAATGGGAAGGATTTATCCTATTACCTATCACTGCAATTGACAAGAATAGGTCCTGTGTATCTCCAACATACAAAGGGAAGCAGATCCATCCAAAACTTCTCATATAAGAAAAATCACCTTTGATCCAAGCAATATCAACCTGTATGACAACAGTTACAGTGATAATACTGTATATCACATGGAGAATTGATGAACTGAAAGGAAGCCCAAGAGATAATTTAAAAAAAAAAAAAAAAAAAAAAGGAGGAAAAAAAAAAGTTAAATAATTGTTGTAAGTTTGCTATTATATGTTGACTTAGCGCTGGAAAATAAATTGTCTCTGATAAACAGTCGTTTGTGTTCTCAGCCCACCCACATTAATTAAAATTTCATTGCTACAAAACTCCGAGCACTCTCCACGTGTCTCGCTGGTACCAGCCAATGGTCTCCGGGTTATTCCTTCATTTGTTTATAGAATTAGTCTGTTGATAAGTCTGCCCACCCAAGTCGAATCAAGCTGTGTTTATTTGGAAAAATTTCCGGGCACCCAATATATAAACGCACTGATCTGATGTTTGAAATATCACGTCCACCCTTTGACGCTGTAAGCACACACAGCAGAGCAGGATGTACACTGCTGGAGCTGGGGAGCAGCGCCCAGGGATCCCCGCAGCAAAACTGGGACATTAAACAACACGAAAATTAAAAAAAAAAAATCAAGAAAGGAGAGAAAGGAGTGGATGAGAGGAGGAGGCAGAGCTGCGATCGGGAGGAAGGAAAAGGGAAGGGGGGCTCAGAGGTGGAGGGGTCCTTTGCACCTCCCGCTGCAGGGACCCGGTTTTCCACCCCAAGGAGACCCCCAGGGACCAGCGAAAAGAGACCCCCGAGCAGGCAGAGCTGCGCCGGGGGAGACTGCAGAAAAAGGGGAATTTGGCAGGCGCGGGGAGGAGGGTCAGTATTTGTGAATGCGGGCCTGTTGCTTTATATTATGTACTTTCCTGTTTATAACAAGGAGGGGGATTATAACAACTTTACAAGTGCACACAGCTGGCCGGTGCTTACATTAGGAATTTGTGATGCTCTTTTTCTGTATAAACGTCCAGGTTTGGGGCTGTGTTTTCTGTTGTTGGATTTTTTTTTTTTTAATTCACTGACGTAACAGCTTTAATCCGAGGCCCCGAGGGATTCCGATGCAGTTGGAGGTGTCGCCTGTATCCCCAGTCCCCCCGCAGGCTGAGACCTTCGGGAGCCTCTGTTCCGTGAAGCATCTTTTCTCCGGGGCAGGGAAGAAGAGGCCTGAGGGGGATCCTTTCTCCTTGAAAGAGAGATATCCCAACAGCGCAGCTCCCACGAGCCTGCTGGGATTTTTACCTGGCGGGGGAAGAGGTAAAAGCCGAGCTCCGGGGTGTCCCCCAGCAGCACCCGGCCCTGGCGATGCCTTCGCCTCCCCACGCCCGAATTTCCCTGAAAGTTCCCCTTCACCCGCGGGATTTCTCGCCCACTGCCGCTCCCCCGCTGAGAGAAGGAGTTTCATCCCCAGGGTAAAACCCAGAGCGATGCTGCGGAGCTGCAGATGCGGCCTGAAAGCTGCAAACAGCCAGGAGAGCCTGGGAAACGCAGCCGGGGTGCGCAGGGAGGCGGCTTCTCGGGCGGGGGTGTGGGGGTCTCCCCTCTCACTGGCCGGGTCCACGCGTGGGAGGGGAATTCCCCCCTCTACACCGCCCT
>NW_008239324.1:471160-472885 GCF_000691975.1 Corvus brachyrhynchos | reverse complement strand
GCGCCCCCCCCCCGCCCCTGGAGCATCCTCGCCGGGGAGGGATGGAGCAGAGCGCGGCTGCTCTGCCCCGCCCGGCGCATCCTCAGAGCAGCCCCCCTCCTCTTCCCACCTCGGGGAGTGCCCCGCTCCTTGAGACACTCCAGGCACGGATTAGTAAAATAATAAATACTCGCGTGTACGGCAGGACAGTCGCACGGGCTCCCGCGCGCTCCCTGAGCTCCCTCCCCCAGTAAAATTCTCGCTTCCTCCCTTGTTTTCCCCTCTTGGCGGTGGGAAATCCTTGGAGGCGGGGATGCGGCTTTTCTCTCCGTTCCTTCTTCCCAGCTCATGTGCTGCCTGTTATCCCTGTTATCCCTGTTATCCCTTTCCTGCCGGCGGCATCGCTGGAGCTCGCTGCGTTATCCGCACGGGATCGGCCCTCCGAGAGGCTCCGCCGGCTGCGGGGGGGCCGGGGAAGCGACAGAGCGGGGTTCTCGTTGATGCTGTCGGTACCGTCGCTCTCTCCCTGAACGGAAAAAAGAAAAACAAACAACGCGGAGCCGGCGATGGAGGCGCTCCTGGATGGGTTTCCCCTCCTCTGCAGCTGACGAGCCCCTTTTAAAGCAGCAGCGAGGAGAGGTCCCTCCCGGAGCCCCCGGGGGGGAGCAGGGCGCAAATGAGTGCTCCCCGTTCCTACTGCAGCCCGGGATGGGGGGAGCAGAGGTGTGAATCAGTGCTTCCCACTCCTGCTGCATCCCAGTCTTGGAGGGAAGATGGGGTGTGAATCAGAGCTCCCCTTTCCTGCTGCATCCCGGGATGGGAGAGATCGGGAATGTGAATCAGAGCTCCCCACTCCTGCTGCATCCCAGTCTTGGAGGGAAGATGGGGTGTGAATCAGAGCTCCCCTTTCCTGCTTGCACCCCGGGATGAGGGAACAGGGCAAAAATCAGTGCTCCGCACTCCGGCTGCATCCCAGTCTTGGAGGGGAGAAGGGGTGCGAATCAGAACTCCCCGCTCCTGCTGCATCCCGGGATGGGGGGGAGCAGGGGTGTAAATCAGTGCTCCCCGCTGCATCCCGGCCTGGGCTCCCTCAGGAATGAGCTCCTGGCGGGAGCTGCTCTCCCCTTGCCCCCTGGCCGAGCCCGGTGCTGTAGAGATGCGAGGTCGCCCGGAATTGCCCCGGGATCAGGGATGTATTTCCTTCTCTCCCGGCCTTCCAGTGCCGAGTATGGATTTTCTGCAAAGTCCCTTCCAAAATGACAGAAGAGCTCGTGGCCTTCCCCAAAAACCTCTTGGCCAGTGCCTTCCCATGAACTCTAGGGAAGGTGGGATTAATTGGGAGGAACGAGACAGCTCCTGCTGGACTGTGCGGAGGCCCGGGGGAATTCCTGAAGGGAATACGTTTCACCCGGGGCCTGGAACACCAGGGAAACGCTTCCTTGACTGGAAGGACCTTCCCGGCGGGGACGAGGGGGAAAACCGCTTATCCATCCTCCTCATCCTTTAGCCGGAGCCACCCTGAGTCCCAGCCTGGGGCCACCGGCCACGCAGCAGCATCAGCCAGTCCCCGGGGTGAAGCCTGGCCCCCTTGACCTGCGGGGAGAGGGGCTATGGGGGGGTTTATCCTTCGAGGGGCTGCAGAGCTAAATCTGCTCATTGCCGCCTTCAAAAGTTACCCTGGGCCTTCCTCTTTCCTTCACTTCTTCCTTCCCTCCCCTCTGCTCCGGCAGGGCTGGAGTCACCTGC
>NW_008239324.1:468319-471131 GCF_000691975.1 Corvus brachyrhynchos | reverse complement strand
TCTCAGCTTTCAAACAGAGTCCCAAAAGGATCCCCGCGTCCCGCACGGGGCTTTCGCCTCCCCCGGGACAGCGGCCCACCCCAAAGGGCTCCCCGCGGGGTGCTGGGGGTGACTGGGGACGAGGGACAGGGGCAGGACGGGGCGCAGCAAAGGGACGATGTTCGCAGCCCCGGCAGGAGCTCTCCAGTGGGACGGGAAAGAGGGAAGAGGGGACTGGAGCGGCGCAGATCCCGTGCGGGAGCGTCCTACAGGGGCGAGGTGCGGAAAGAAACACCAAAAAGGAGCTTTGAGGGGAAGGGGGATCCCCAGGAAGTGTCCAGCAGCAGCCGGGAGGAGGCTGCAGTGCCCTGGCGGTGTCCCGAATGCCGGCACCGCATCCCCTGGGCATCCCATCCCTGCCTGAGGAAAAGGGTGCCCAGCGCCCGGGTTGGAAGATGTGGGAGCAGCGGCGATCCCGGGATTTCTCGACGAGTGTGGGAAAACCCACAGCAGGCACCTGACTTCAGTCATCTCCCCGCCAGCGTCCCCGGGATCCACGCAGGAAAAAGTCCCACGGGAAGAGGGTCTGGACCAGGGGAGAATTCTTTCCCCATTAGGTTTTTTCCCCCCTATTTATTTTCTTCTCACCATTTTACTCTCTTTATTTCCCTTTCACCCTTTTTTTTTTTTTTTTATCCTTTACACTATTTATTTTCTCTTATTAAGATAGCGCTTCGGATTTTATTTCATTAAAAAAATAAAAAAGAAGAAAATATAAAATTAAATAAAAACCACCCTCTGAGAGCCAGGAAAAACTGCAGGAGCTTTTTTTTACAAGAACGTTCCTTAAAACACAGATCAAGTGAGGCTCAGACGTTTTTTTCTCATTTACATCGAGAGTTTCGGTGCTTTTTGCCAACTTTCAAGCGCAGGCGAAATTTAAGCGGTCAAAACCAATTTAGATCATCGATTTGAACAGCCTGACGTGGGTATAACCCCAAAAAAAGGGCTACGGGGGGCACTGGAGGGCTGCGGGAGCTGGGGTGGGGGCACGGTTGGGAGTTATTCCCTGGAAATGCTGGATGGATGTGATTTTACAAGCTGGGAAAGGAGCCTGGCTCCAGTGAGCTGGGTTTGAAAAGTTTCAAAAACCTCCTAAACTCTGCTTCAGGCTTTGCCGGCATTCCCAGGCTTTCAGGATTGCTAAATCCTGTGTTTTGCCCTGGATTAAAGCTCCTCGGACAGGTTAAAGGATGATTTGGGAAAAACAAGAATATCTGGCAGTGCCCGGCCTTGCGAACAGGAGCTCAAATAGATAAAGGGAAGTTTAAAATCAGCCAATCCTTCAAACAAGAGAGCACTTCAAAACTGTGAAAGGATTCGCGAGTGAACTTTCCACCTTGTTTTTTAAGACGCCACAGCGAATCCGGGTTTAAGTGATCGCTCTCACTCCCGGGCACTCGGGATTCCTTTCAAGAAAAGCAAATAAATAAATAAAACGGATTTTTAGGGAGGGTTGTTTTCTGTCCGGGAAAGAGGCGGCTCCGGGCGCAGAGACGCCGAGCCCCGCGCAAGGGCCGCGCTCGCAAGGACGGGGCGAGAGGAGCAGAAATTCCCCTCCCTGTGCCTCTGTTTTCCCTGTTTTCCCCATCGGAGGCCGCGGAAAACTCCCTAAATTTCAAGGCGGCAGGGATTCGGGATTGAGGGGGCTCAGCCCCGGCTGCCCCCGAGGTGCTTTTCCTTCCCCCCCTCCCCAGCTGAACAATTCCGGCTCTTCACGTGAATTCAACCTTTTCTCCAAGAAAGAATCCTCAGAAACCTTCAGGAAAACGACTTTGTTTTAAAAACAACCAGCGCCGCGTTTTCTGCGTGAAGGAAAGGTGAAGGGAGAAAGAAAAAAACCTGCACGAAACCCCCAGTTTATACACAGAGAAGCGCCAGACTTGGAGCAGAAAAAACCAGCATGGATTTATTTTAAGGTAAGTACAACAATTAGGACCACATAAGACAAACGAACTTCGAAGCAGGTTAAAGCAAATAGTCCTTAGGAATGGTAAAGGTGAAATCTATGATACAAAACATCACACGTCGTAAATAATAATAAAAAAGTATCAGATACTTTGTCTATTTTTTTCCATTAAAAAAAAAATCCACCAGCAAAAAATAAATTATTTCCTCATCTTGCGAAAAGAACAGCTCTAAAAGGAAAGAAAATCTATTGCATAATTGTACACAGAAGAAGAAATCACTTGTCATTAATTTGGAAGTTAGGAACCGTTGGGCGAGACAAAAATAATCCAGTGAACTCAACTTTAAATATTATATTAATGGCTCTGAAAATCAGCCTGATTAGAAATCCACACATTTTTTACAGCACAACAGAGAACTTCAAAAATACCCAGGACATATATTTATATATATATTTATAAACTTTTTTTTTTTCCTTTTAAAACGTATAAATGGTCGTTGTGATATTGGTCCATAACTTATTTTTCTGAGACCCCCTATACTTTAGCATATAAAATTTGCCACTTTTAGATAGACATATATATATATAATTTTTTTAACCTTTTCCTTCTTTTTTTTCTTTTTTTTTTTTTTTCCTTTTTCAAATGAGAGATCCCCCTTTTTCAAGTAAAACATACTTGTCCGGATTTAAGGAGGCCCAAAACGGGGCTTTTGGGATCTTAAAACTGTGGCGGCCACAAGGTTCATGGGGACGCTGTCATCTTTTTTTTCTGCGTTTGGTGTGGGTTTATTTCTCCCGATCATTTTTTCATAATTATTATTAATAATATTTTTTTAAGCTTTTTGTTTGTTTGTTTCGGATGGG
>NW_008239324.1:466607-467446 GCF_000691975.1 Corvus brachyrhynchos | reverse complement strand
GGAAGCTGCCGTTCTCGAACATGTTGTAGGAGTCGGGGTCCAGGGTCCAGTAGCTGCCCCTGCCCGGCTTCTTGTCGTCGCGGGGCACCTTGACGAAGCACTCGTTGAGGGAGAGGTTGTGGCGGATGCTGTTCTGCCAGCCCTGCTTGTTCTCTCGGTAGAAAGGGAAGCGGTCCATGATGAACTGGTAAATCCCATTGAGCGTGATCTTCTTGTCGGGGGCGTTCTGGATGGCCATGGTGATGAGGGCGATGTAGCTGTAAGGTGGCTTCACCAGGTCCTTGGGGGCGGTAGGTTGGTGCGGGTGGTAGGGGCCGTAGGAGCGCCCCATGCCCGCCGCGTACTGCTCGGCGTGGCCCGAGTAGACGCTCATGGGGTTGCCCATGCCGCCGTACGTCCCGGCCGCCCGGTAGTAATTCTGCTCGCTTAAATACGGCACCACTCCCAAAGCGTTGGGGTCCGAGACGGAGTAGCGAGCCTGCATCATGGAGAGGGGCTTCCCGCGGCCGGGCAGGCGAGGAGGAAGAGGAGGAGGGTGGAAGGGCCTCACCCCCGTCCGGGACCCCTCTGCGGAGAAGGGAGAGAGGGAGAGAGCGGGAGAGAGAGAGAGAGAGAGTCTCGGAGCCGAGCTCAATCCCAGCGTGTCCTCTAGCAGCGGCACCGCAGCGGCATCCTCCGGGTCGCCGGGGGCAGGGTGGTCTCTGGCGGCCTCTCCCTCCCTCTGTATGACTGTGATTCTTGTACACACGCCTACGGCCCGCGGCGGGCACTGCAGCGGGGAGCTGGGCTGGGGGGGCCTGTTCTCGCAGGAAAAGGGAATTTTAGAAAACAAAACAAAA
>NW_008239324.1:464248-465958 GCF_000691975.1 Corvus brachyrhynchos | reverse complement strand
TTTTTAAATGTATTTAAGTGAAATTCCTCGGGAGAGGCCGCCGGGTCCGTCCCGAGGTGCTCGCCCGGTGGCGGTGACATCGCGGCGCGCCTCGGCCCCGGTGGCGCCGTCGCTGCGGGTTCAGAGGTTCTTCTGCCGCTTTGGGGGAGTTTGGGGATATTTTATTATTATTAAAAAAAATCCAACAAAACCAACAATAAACAGAGAGCGCATTTAAGCGTCTATTTTTTTTTTCGTTCCGGGCGTTGAGGCGGATTTTCTTGTGCCTGTGAAATCCGCCCCTCTGCCTTCTCCCTAATGAGTTCATTAGAGGCAATCAGAGTGGGACAATTAGGGACGCATGGTGACCAAGTGTAAACTCAAGTGTTGGGGGAAAGCGCTGCGAATTGTTCTGTTCCACCCAAGAGAAAAGCGGATCTGCAGGGTGAAGGAACCAAGGTGAGGAACCAGCGATTTCCCCGCTCCGCAGGGAAAAAAAAATCAAAATATATTTATAATCAAAAATAGCGCTGCAAAATCGATTCGAGCCCGAAAAGACCAAGCTAAGGTTGAAATGAATTCGCTGTCACTTCGGCCGGGCTCCTTGCCGCCGCCTCCCCCGAGCCTGGCTGCTGCCGCTCTGATTCCTAAGCGGTGATTTTTTGGGTTTCTTACACTGTAATTCTGCCTTTCCCTCCTCGCAATTTGTGTGGTTTCGTAAGGCTTTAAACAAAGATATTTTTTTCCCCCAAAGTCGGGCTGGGATTTTGGCTGGCTGCTGAGACCAAGGGTCCCTTTCCCGCTCGCAGCCGGGGCGGTGGGGACGAGACCGCAGCCGGCTCCGGCCGTGGGAACCCGGCGAGGCTGTTAATTACCGGAGATCTTCTTAATAAGAAAGGAAACGATTTTATGCGATAACTGAGGGGAGGGAAAAAAAATAAATTATGAGGCAGCTCCTCTACAAGGAGGGATGGTTAAAAATGATCTGCGATGGAAAAATGGATTGGGAAGTTTCTCCGGGCACTTCAAAACTGTTATTTCATTTTGATGGAAATAATTTGGAATGTTCGGGGAGGGTTTCATCCACCGAGAAAATGTCCGGGGATATTTTGTTTGTGAAAAAAAATAGTGAATTCAGCGAGATAAGCTGATAATTTTCATGTAAAGGTATGGTCATAAGAGAAAACTTTTATTTTTTTTTTCTGGAATAATTTGAGAACGACTTCACACTTTTATGTTCGGTTTTCAAATAAATCATATTTCTCCTTACAACTTGGGCTGTGTCTTAGCGTACACAAGAACATGGGATTTCTTTAACGATATAAGTTTTTAAAATGCAGGAATTTTTAAATGCAGAGCTTGAGCAAAGCCACCCCTGCGGTGTCCCAGCGCTGTCCCTTCCTAGAAATATCGTTGATGGAATCTTACCTCCCCTCGGCTGAAAACTTTACCGAGATTAATTTCTACAGAACCCCCGGAAGCAGCAAAAGTTCTTTGCCTGCTGCAGCTGGGCACCGAGCAGAGACTGAACCAGCGGGCTCGGAAAAGCCCTAAAATTCGAATGGCTTGAAGAAGAAAAAAAAAACCGGCACTATGAAAAATACGCAGTTTCCAAACAGGGGAGCGCAGGGAGAGGAGGAGAGCGGGAGGTGCTTGGAAAAGCGGGATTCCCTCCGCGGGGCTCCCTTCGCCCGCTTCCCCGAGGGAGCCGCCGGTTTTCCCCTCGCAGCC
>NW_008239324.1:460558-464163 GCF_000691975.1 Corvus brachyrhynchos | reverse complement strand
TCCCGGGGCCGCCGCGGGCTCACCTGCCCGCGGGGGCTCCGCGCGGCGTGTGTCGCCCCCCGGGGGACACCGCGGGGACTGCAGCGCTCCCCGGCACCGCCCGGCCGGCCCGGGACGGGGACAGGACACGGGACAGAGATGGGGACAAATGAGAGACTGAGCGGGAAAAGGGGAAAGAGGGAGAAGTGTGGGAGAGAGGATGAGTGGAGAAAAGAAGGGGGCAGAGAGGAAAAGTAGGGAAGAAGGGAAGAAACAGCAAAGGAAAGTGAAATGAAGGAAGGAAGGAAGGAAGGAAGGAAGGAAGGAAGGAAGGAAGGAAGGAAAACGAAAGGAAGGAAGGAAGGAAGGAAGGAAGGAAGGAAGGAAGGAAGGAAGGAAGGAAGGAAGGAAGGAAGGAAGGAAGGAAGGAAGGAAGGAAGGAAGGAAGGAAGGAAGGAAGGAAAACGAAGACAAATAAAGGGAGAAAGAAGGAAAGGAGAGGAAAAGCATGAAAGAAAAACGAAAGGAGTGAGAGAGAAGGAGAGGGAGAAAAAGATTAAGAAAGAAGGAAGGAAGAAGAGAAAGAATGAAAGAAAGAGGAAGACAGAAATAAAGGAAGAAAGAATGAAAGAAGAAGAGAAAAAGCAAGAAAGAAGAGAGAAGGAAAGCAGGAAAGAGAACGAGAAAAAAGGAAAAAAGATGGAGAGAGAGCAAGAAAGAGAGAAGAGCAAGGAAAAGAAGAAAGAAGGAAAGAAGGAAAGAAAGAAAGAAGGAAAGAGAGAAAGGCAGGCTCTGTCTGGCACCGGTGCAATCAAGACCCATTGATGCACATAAATTTTCCCCAGTTTTCCATCTGTACTGGTGAGCATCTGTACTGGAGAGGGCAGGAATCTCTGACTGCAGGGGGCTGATCCACACCAATTTTCCAGCAGCAGGAGCCATTGCTGTGCTCAAACTGGCCCAGACCTACCCCAGCTGCCCTAAGGTGCTTCCTTCACCAGGTTATTTCATAAGCACAACAATTCACTCACACACTCCTTATTCACACGTGGAAATCCACTTTACAGTGGCCCATAAACCAGTTTCTAGTACCTGACTATTGAAAACTTCATTAAAACCTCTTGCCTTTAAAATCTGTAGCCTAGTTTTAATTTTCAGTATTATTAAGCAGGGCATTATGGCTGGTTTAATGCTTCTTTCTGGGTGAATTTGGGCTGATTTTTGTGGCTGGCCTGGTGTGTTCAGCCTGCAGTTCCAAGGAGTGATTCCTACAGCACAAGATGTTTCTGCCTGCGTTTTTCCCAGGGTCTGGATTAATCTGATTCATATGTCCCTCCCTTTTTTTAGGTGTTTCCACAAACTGTGGGTGTTTCAAGCTGCGTTTCGTTTGTTTCAAAATCCCGGATCCTTTTTTAACCTCTTTCACTGAAATATTTGATTCAGCTTGGTAAAAATGGATTTTAGAAGTGGTTCAGGCACATCCAAAGCCTAATTTAATTTCTAAAGATGTGGTAGCTCTGTCTGCTTCCCAAGGAAAAGAGGCTTTCCCGTGCCATCCGTATGAGCTGCTCCAGGCTGCTGGAGCTGATGCTAAAGGCTGCAGTGACAGAAAAGACCCTGCAAAAGGAATTTGAAGCAAATTTCAGCCCTGTGGAGGCAAAAAAAAGAAAATTGAACCAGCAGAAAAGATGCCACCTGTCAGCAAACTCCCCATTTTTTTTAAGGCAAACTACCCTGATTTGTAGCAAACAGCTCAGGGACTCTTTTCTGGAAGCAAATCCACGGAAGGAACAGCTTTGCTGAGCATGGCTGGAGGGAGATGTAGGTGGTCTAGAAGGATCTCAGCCCTGCTTGGTTGTTAATGGATTCATTACCAGCACTGTTCTCCCTCCCTCGCTCTCCCTTCCTCACAGGGGGGGTGTTGGGGTGGAAACAAGTCCCAGCTGGGGTGGGGACTTTGGGTGATAGTGGACAGGCAGTGCTGGCACTCCCAGCCCAGCCCCAGCAGCGTAAATTGCTCACCCAAGGCCTGATCCCCAACTCCCCGCAGAGACGGCGAAGTCACTGGGAGTTTTCCGTGAGTAGGAAGTGCAGGAATGAGCTTCAAACATTTCGGCCCAGCTCCACATGGGTGGTCTGTTGTGCCTGGAAGGATTCCCACTGGCTCCAGCAGCACTCCGAGAGCGAGTGGAAAGGCTCTTCCCAAACCCCGTTGTAGGACCAGGACTCCAAACCTTTTATTTTATCTTATTTTGATGCTTACAAGTGAAAAGGTGAAGCCTCACCACAGCATTTATCCCAATGAGAGGAAAGATGTGTGCCAATGTCTTTACAAGCAGTTTGATGGGTGTTGAACTCTCTGGAATGGGTCTTCATGTCTCTGCTGACTTTGGGCAGCCGGTTGGGTGCAGAGCCCAGACAGTTTGGCTCCTGAAATAGCCAAGTGGGTCTGCACAAGCAGACCTTCTGAACTTCTGACCTTTGGGGTAAAATGCCAGGTTCTAGGGGGGCGCTCGGCGTGCGGTTCGGCAAGGCTGCCCCTTCCTGGTACCTCAGCCAAGGGGGGGAAGGGAAGAGGGCAACGTGTGGCCGGGAGTTCGGGATAAAGGGAGGCTGCGCCCTCCGAAACCTCCAGAGGGAGAAAACCCCACTGGCATGTGCACAGTGGACTCTCTCCCTTCATTTTAATAAAGTTGCAGGACTCCTCTGTCTCCTTTCTGGACAAAAACCTCTGGCGTTTGTGGATTTTCCTGACACCAATATGCTGATATTAATCCAAATTTGGAAATCACTCAGCGCTGGAGGGGAAAGACTCCTGAACTCCCTGAACTCAGCAGAGTCTTGGCCTTTGTGGGGAAAAAAAAAACCTCAGTTCAACAGTGAGAAAAGGAGTTTGCATCTGCCCAGCTCCGTCTGCAACTGTTCAGAGAGGAGCATCCGAATTTGTTCCGCTTTTTTGGGTTGGCACAGCCACAGTTGGCTCTGACGAGGATGAGGATCCACAGCATCCAAGCCAAGCGCAAACTCCAAGGACATTTCCCCCCTTCGCTGACACACTTTAAAATAAACCTTCCTTGTTTCATTGTTCCCATGACCCCTCCATCCCACTGCGCTCAGGAATGTCGGGATTCTCAACGTCCTCCCTCTTCTTGGGATACTTGTCGAACACACTAATTCTATAAATAATAAATCATGCAAACAAATCATTTATTATTCTATTAAAGGCGAGCAAGAAGTGAACTTTCGGGAAGCCGGCAGTCTGGGAAACCCACGGAGAGGCTGGATATCGTTTTATTCACCACCAGCCAATTTTAAATGGAAAAATAATTAATGGGCAGGGGTTATTTTACAAAAAGCAGGGCGGGTTTTTACCCCCAGCCAGAAGACATGATGGAAAGCCTGTGGTGTTTATATAATGCGGGCGGCAGTCTCACATTAACGGCCCAGCTCAGCCTTTTTTATGTTTAATTCCAGAAACAAGCGGGGCCCTGAGAGACCTTCCCTCCCCTCGCCTCCCCCACTTCGCCTTCGAGGCGTTTTGACCCCTAGTGCCGCCGGTAGAGGCCGCGCGACGCGGAGGGGGAGTGGCCAGGGCGGAGGCTCCGCCTCTCGACTGGCGGGAGGGA
>NW_008239324.1:440827-460182 GCF_000691975.1 Corvus brachyrhynchos | reverse complement strand
TCTGGAAGGAAAGAAAACAAAACTGCCTTGTGAGTTATAGAATCCCTCAATGGTTCGGTTGGAAGGAACCTTAAAGCTCGTCCCATTCCTGCCGTGGGCAGGGACACCTTCCATTATCCCAGGTTGCTTCAAGCTCCATCCAGCCTGGCCTTGGACATTTCCAGGGATTAACAGGAAATTAACAGCCCCTCAATTAAAATCTGCAGAAATCAGCCTCCCTAGAGGGTGAAAGGTGATCAACTGCCCATCTCTGCTGTGGGCTCCTCGATGATAACACTGATATTTTATGCAAACAGGGTGCCCCCCATGCTGCCACAAGGCTTCTGGGCTTGCAGGAGTTCCAGGCTGCCCGGACAGTAAAAATAAACCCCGATGCTCCCCAGAGGAACGCTCGCTTCCTAACGCTGGAAGTAAGTGCAAACATTCTCCTCTTGGTTCCTTCCCTCTCTCAGGGCTCTCTCCAGGCCTGCTGCTCCCTTAGGGAGCTGGATGTGTTCAGCAGAGCACGGGAGCTGAAGGTGGATCCTGACAAACCTCTGGAAGGTGCCCGGCTGGCGGCTCTGCAGGTAACGGCACCTTGGCACCCCGAGGAGGAGCTGGGAGGGGACAGCAGTGCCTGGCAGCATCTCAGCAACACCTGGCACTGCATCTTCAAGAGTTCTTGTGTGTAGCTCGTTTGTGGACTTTGGATCAATAGGTGTCATGGGATGGTTTGGGTTGGAAGGGATTTTAAAGATAATTCAGTTCTAGCCCCTGCTATGGGCAGGGACACCTTCCACTATCCCAGGTTGCTCCAAGCCCCATCCAACCTGGCCTTGGACACTTCCAGGGATCCAGGGGCAGCCACAGCTTCTCTGGGCACCCTGTGCCAGGGCCTCCCCACCCTCACAGGGAAGAATTTCTCCCTAATATCCACTCTATTCTCCCCTAATATCCACTCTGTTCTCTCTTAATATCCAATCTGCCCCTGCCCTCTGTCAGTGGGAAGCCATTATCACTTATAAAGCTAGTTAGAGACATAGCTTTAAAGGGAGGGGTGTCTTTAAAGCTCTGTCCCTAAATATCTTCAAATGTATGTCTTACCTTTTATTTCTTCAATAAATCTTTTAATGGATTTTTTCCCATATTGGAGGGAATTAATGTACAAGCACTACACAATCAACAACGCTAACTGCAACGTAACAAATTACATGTTTGGCCATGTAGTTTTTAACTGTGTGACAGTAAAAATATTTCTTTAGTGTAAAATGAACCTTTTCCTGTGGTTCCCCAGGCAAGGAAGACTTTGCTGGTTCCCACACCACGTCTGAGGACTGGGCTGTTCAATAGGATTGTTCCTCCTCCAGGTGCAACCAAGGAGGTCCTGAGAAAATGTGCCACATCTCAGGTAGGAGTGAGGGATCAGGGAGGGCTGAATTTACCTGTGGGACACTGTGGTGTTAGGATGGACTAGCTGGAAGTTGGAAAACCTGAAATATCTTCCTGTTAGGATGTTATTCCTGGGTTTTGTGCACACGACTGCCATTAATCATTTTTAAGTCAGGAGAAAATTTATTTTCTCAGTGTTTTTTGGAAAATCATGAGCAGCTTGAGGTGAGTTAGATCTTTATTCATGCTCCTACATTCTGCAGTTTTGAGCTGCTGAAGCCTCTGAGAAATATTTTAGTGCTCACAGTTTTTTGCATAATCTCAGTAGAATGTTAGGTGCTACCAGGTAGGAAAGATGAGGTTTCTCTGGAATACAACATCCAAAGGAACACGAATTGTGGCATTTGCAGGCAGTGAGGCCCAGACACGTGGTGAGGTTTGGGTTTGCAGCGCGGTCTCTTGCTGCCCTCTCGTGTTACAATCTCACGCTGTACAGCTGAAGGCTTTTGCCAGAGAAACCTGGCAGGTTTTATACCCATCTTTATGCTAGGAAAACCCAACTGGTACACAATGAATAGCTCACTATATCGATTTATTTCCTCCTTAATCTCCTGCGAAAGGCAATAAAGTTCTGCAGTAACCCCATAAACAACTGAGCTTGTAAATGGCTGGTAATTAGTAGTGACTTTCTTTGTTGGAAGTTCTATTGGAGTCATTAACTAATTAAGCTGTTCAGGGTTGAAGAGCACTTTTGAAAGAGACCTTTCTCTTGGCCTGCTGTCTGATCTGGGATCTTACCACTATGTGTCTGGTTTTTCCCCCAACCCACTAATGAAAAAATGCTGTTGGCAGTTTGTATTTACACAGCGCTGTGCAAACAATCCTTACCACACTGCTGGGAAGTGCCTGACGGGCATTATTGCTGATAGGCAGCCCCAAATAACTCAACTTTTGGGCTCTGTGCTCTGCACAGAAAAAGTTTGGCTCTTTATTGTGATTTTAATATTGGTAATTTATACTTAGCACGAAGTTGGGTTGGTGTGAGGAGCATTTACATTGTGCTGTACACATATATTAAGATCACAAGATATCTCTTTAAAAGTTCTAAACCCCTGATCTTTAAAAGCACAAATAAACATAATTTTTAATTTCTGCAAACTGGACAGAATTTTGGGAACAGATTGAAGAGGGGTGGGTGGGGTTGAGCAGGGTAGAAGAAAAATCATTGTGTCACTTTGTGTAACTTCAGGTTTCTTTGTGCTGTAGCTGTCTGTGTCTAAGTTAACTTTGTGATTTGTGTGTGAGAATTAAACCAAGCATTTGTAATGCTCTGGTATTCCTAAAATTAGTAGTAGGATAAAGAAGGGTAGATAGGAAGTGTCACTTGCCCTCATTTTTAGGAATAGATTTCCAAAAAAGTGTTTCAAAATATCAGGTTTTGACCCTAAATAAATAACCTTGCTTATAAAAGTGCCCACCTCCCTCAGCTCTCCTTGCAGTGTGCCAAAATTCTTGTCACTGTAGTAGGGAATCTATTCTAGGATTCCCTAGGGGATAACTTCCCAGACATGTACAGCTTGGCTATACATGGAAGAGACACTTTGAAACGTGGGGATTTACTTGGATTTATCGAAATATCCTGGATTTCTGCCTCGGTGCTTGAAAGACTGTGCACTCTGCAAACCTCCAAGGCTGTTTTTCCTGCAGGGTGTAAAGGAATACAGCGTGCCTGTGGGGCTGGATGGGAAAGCACAAGTGGACCTGGTTGTTGTAGGATCAGTGGCTGTCTCTGAAAAAGGTAAGGAAGAACTTCCAGCAGAAGGGTCCCAATCCCAATCCAGTGTCAGTAAGGCTACACCACGTGGCAGAGACAGATTTATCCTTGGAGCTGAATTGTGGTCTTGGGTTCTGCCTCCGTGTGTGACAAATCCCTGCTTCCAATCCAAGCAGGAAGCAGCAATGCCTCCAGGATGTGGTAGGCACACAGCAGTGTGGGTCAGAGCATGTTTTGGCCTTCAGGAGAACTATTAAGGCGAGCAATTATTTTTGTTTTAAAAGAATCCAAGCAGGCTCCCTGGTCAGAGATCTGCTCTGCTCACACGGGGTGTGTGAAAGGACATGTATTAGACCTGCTGATTCAGTACCTATTTGGGGATCAGATTTTGCATTTTCTAGTATTTTGGAAACCTGCTAGTGCTGAAAAATTTTCCACTGACTTTATCCCTTGCCTAAAATAACACAGTTTTTATGTGTGACCCAGACTCCTCTTTACCCACATTAACCTGTGTTGGACATGAATAGAAGGTTCTAAATACAATGGCTAAACAAGCTGCTGTGTTAACTGCATCAAGTTTGTTTATTCAGAATGGGAAGCTTCTGGGATCTTTTAGGAGTCGTTGAAATTGATGTTTTATTTCATTTCAGTGCTGATTTCAAGGAAAGTTGCATTCTGTGAGAGATGCTGACCTGATTTTTTCCACAGTTACAACTTGCAGGCTGCTCAGTTAATTACATGATTTTAACAATTTTCTGCTCTGCTGTTTGTTTTTTTTCCACTTTTCTGTGCTTTAGGCTGGAGAATTGGCAAAGGGGAAGGTTATGCAGACATGGAATATGCAATGATGGTGTCCATGGGTGCAGTGCAGGAGGACACACCTGTAGTTACCATCGTGCACGACTGCCAGGTGAGCTCAGATGTTCAAATGTCCCCTCTCCAGTGGGGAAGGAACTCTGTGACACTTCCTGCTCTGTCTGGAGAGGAGACATGGAATGATGTTGGTTTGGCATCTTTATTCCCATTGTCTTTGATGGATTTTCATGTGACAAGACATCAGGAATGGGGCACAGTTTTAGGGGATTTGTTTTTAGCTACTTAACCAAATCTCTTCCTTGTAGGTGCTTGACATAGCAGAGGAGCTCCTGGATGATCATGATTTAACTGTGGATTACATCCTCACTCCAACAAGGACTATCCAGACTAACTGCAAACGACCAAAACCTCAGGGAATAATGTGGCACAAGGCAAGTTAAATCTTAATTCAAGTTAAATCTTAAACCTCTGCTGCTGGTGGCTTACTGGTACCAATAATCTGCTGATAAACCCCTCCATTTTTATATGTAAACACATTTTTTTATGTTTATAAAAATACTTGGGAAAAGAACAAATATGTTTGTCAGGTGAAACAAAACAGCAGCATCTGTGTGCAGTGGAGTTTAAGTGGCAATGGTGATGAGGAGAAATATTTCCCTGGAGCTGAGGTTGCTGTAGCCAATGGATTATCAAGTGGTGGCTGCCCCATCCCTGGAAGTGTCCAAGGCCAGACTTGATGGGTTTGGAGCAACTTGGGATAGTGGGAGGTGTCCCAAGGGGTTGGAGCTGTACAATATGTGCTCCTCTGTGAAAGGAAAGCACAACCTGCTGGTGGTACATCCCTGTTTCTGTAGTGGATTTACTTTCCAGGGATAAATCTGTGGCTGGAACTCGTTTTCAGGTGGAAGAACAGTGACTTTAAACATGAATCTTTATTTATTAAGAGCTCCTCTATTATGAATTTGGCCTTTCCCCCTTCCCAGGGTCAGAAACTTCCTCAGCTTCCCAAGTGGTTTCAGAAAAGCCTTCAGTGAATTGTTTTACTGGAGGTTCCTGCTGGGAAAACTTTGTGTCATTGGATTTTCACTCCTAAAATGTTCCAGTTAGGGAGCAGACACAATCCTGCATGGGTGAGTACATACGTAATTTTTTTGCAGAAACCGAGGAATTCTAAGGGAATACTCCTAAGGAAATCAAAAGTTGTTTGTTAAAAGTCACCAACCAGCAAAGAGAGTTAAATTTCTTTAGGTAATGTATCTACAACAAACAAATTCTAGCCAGGGCTATTTTTATTCCAATGGTGGGAGAGCATTTTACCCTGCCTGTGGTTGAGGATTTGAGGTTATAAATAAATAAATAACAGCTCTGTCTGTCCAAGTGCATTTTTTCCATTGAATTATTTTTGAATTGTAATTTTTTTTTAGGATATTATTGAATGTAATTGTGTTGAAGGCCTACCCCTTGTGGTCCATCCATCTTGCCAACATACTTTTGATCAGTTTGTCTGTCTTGGTGTCAGACTTCTCAGTAAGTGGCCCTGCTAACACTTTTTTTATTTCTTTTTCTGTGCCTTTAGAAGAAACTGAATTTTCTACAGCTTTCACTGAGAATGGAGCACATGATTGACCCTTTATTTGAATATTTGAATATTTGAGTGTTGATTTAACACCTCAAGCTGGGTTTGGCTGTTCTTTGGAGCACATGTGGGTGAAATAGGAATATTGGAGCAGACCAGGCAGAGCAGGGATAATCATCACTTTTCTGTCTTTTTTGGAACCAGAACAAGGTGTGGTGTCTATATGAAGAAGAAATTACCATTATTCCCCAGGGAAATGAGTGACATTTATTTTGTTTGTGCCTGTGGTGGTAGCTGGATGTTCAGCTCTTGCACAGAGGGGTTTGGAGGTGGGAGGTCTGGTTAATCACCAGGGTGTGAAAAGGGCAGGATTTGATAGGGGCTATTTAAGTGTTTGTCCTTTGGATTTTCCTGGCTACTTCTCCATCATTTTCTCTTCATCCTTTTCTCCTTCAAATCCTGGCTTTGCTGGTGCATTCCTGTCCCTCAGAGCAAAACTAAATGAACCAAGAGGCAGTGAGTAAATAAATCATCCACTTCTAAATACGGGGTTTTGTCAACACAAAGTAGCTTAACTTCATTGTGAAGGTGTGTGAGGTGGAAAACACATTGTAAAAAAAGTTGATCCTTGGGGAACAGGGCTGGATCAGGCCAGGACAATGTTTAGGAACTGGAATTCCAGGTGTTTGCAAACATGGGATTATAGCTGAGGGTTGCTGTCAGGATGTGCTGTCAGGATGAGCAGGCAGTAATGCACACACTGTTTGCAGCTCCAGAGGGAAGGAGGTGCTCTCCCAGCAAACAAATCCATGGCTCCAGGCTCCATTTCCATGCTGGAGGAGGTGCTGCATTTTCCTGGGGTGCTCTGGTGTGTTCTGTACTGTTTAAAGACTGCAAGGAAGTGGAAGAGCCACAATATTATCAATACTAAAGGATCATTACCAACATCAGCACAAAGCACTCCAGAAACACTTCTAAATCCACAGGCAGTGCTGGGGGCTGTTTGTGGCACGTTTTGCACCTCTGAGGGCAGAGTTTTGGGACATCAGTATGAGTTACTGGAGGACAGCAAGAGCTGCTGAGAGCTGAGCACTCTGGAAAATTTTATTTGGATGCCAGCTTGGAATTATTTGGCTTCATCTGTCTTGAAAATCTAACCCATTGTTTCTGGGAACTCTAAATTCATGAAACTGCTTGCTTTTTCATTTAAGATTTTCTATGGGTGACTGTGATCTTTATCTGGGACACTGGCTATTATATTTGTTCCAATTATCGAGTTATTTGTGCTGTGCTTATTTTAAATTGAAACTATACAGACAAATTAAAATATTTGGGTTCATGAAGAGGGAAATTAGAGTAGTTGGTGGAAAAATCACTGTATTCTAGCAAGCATTTCCTTCTGGCTTTGAAATCATTCTTCTGCTGAGAATTTTATAGCAGCAGGAAAAGATTTTTCCTGAAATGAAATTAACTGGGGGGGAATCCCTGGGTCTAATGCTGAAATAATGGCAGAGATGGAAACCTTCTGATAACAGCTTTGATTGGGGTCTGTGACAGAATATTTGGAAAGGAAAGCTCAAAAAAATGCACCCATCCAAGCTGGCAAATCCTTTGGCAGAAGGAAATTGCAGTCTGTGTAGCCAAGGGTTGGTTTTGTTGTGTTTTTTGGGACAGTGGGAGCAGGGAGTGCTTCCACACGTGGTTACACATCTCCACACCTTCGCAGAGCTGACCCTTGCTGCAGAGTCCACGGAATGCAGCTTCCACGGATGGATTCCAAATGTGGCTTGCATAAGTTTCTCCTGAGGGACACCAGCAGACTCCACGGGCTGCCAGCTCCCAGAAATATGCCCTTGGATTGTGTGCACATATTTGGACATTTTGTGCAAATGAATGATAAAATGTTCAACTGTGCTGGCCTTGCTGTCCTGGCCTTGTCTGTGCCTTCAATCCCTGTTTGCTCAGTGCTCCTGGAAACAAGGACAACAACAGGAAAAGTGGGGTCAGTCCTGGAGGTCAGAGCCAAAAATGAACCCTTCAAACACCTTCTGCCCACCTGCTTGGAAGGGCTGATGGATCTGCAGCACAGGAGATGTTTGGTAGTGTTTGCAGCCTGTCAGGGCAGCAGCATCAGCCTCAGAATCGTGGAATGGTTTGGGTTGGAAGGGATTTTAAAGATAATCTCATTCCACCCCCCTGCCAGGCACAGGCACACCTTCCACTATCCCAGGCTGCTCCAAGCCCCATCCAGCCTGGCCTTGGACACTTCCAGGGATCCAGGGGCAGCCACAGCTTCTCTGGGCACCCTGTGCCAGGGCCTGCCCACCCTTACAGGGAAGAATTTCTTCTGTATATCTGAACTAAATTTTCCCCTCTTTCATTTTGAGGCCATTCCCCCTTGTCCTGTCTCTGCTGAGCAGTCCCTCTCCAGCTTCCTTGCAGCCCATTCAGATCCTGGAGGCTGCTGTGGTATCTCCAGGCTGAACAGCTCCAGCTTCCTCAGCCTGTCCCCACAGGGAAGGTGTTCCAGTCCTCCTACCAACTTGGTGGCCTCCTCTGGTCTTGATCCAACATTCCATGTCTTTCTTATGCTGGGGACACCAGAGCTGTGCACAGAATTCCAGGTGGGGACAAGATCCATGTGTTCCTGTGTCAGTGAGATGAGGAGCTGTGGGAAGCAGAATGAAATAGCAGGATAAGCACACCCTCCAATCCAATCCAATCCAATCCAATTCCAGTCTGCCCTTCCCTGTCTGCCTGACTCCAGGATTGCAGTACTTCCAGGGAAATCACAGCACTGTTTGCCTTGGCCTGGGCTGGCTCAGGGGTCAGCATTACTCACTCTGGCAGGACAAACACATCCTTCATTCTCCCCAGCAGAGTATTGAGCGTGGCTCCGACCACAGCTGTGGGGGAGCAGAGGGTGAAGAGAGCCCTGGTGTTCCACAGGGATGCTGCAGGAGTCCATCTGCCACCACGTTTTGGGATGAAACCAGGTGTTATAGGAATGGGTGCTGTGGCTTAAGTGCTGGGAGATTTGTGTTGGCACTCAGCATCCAGGATTTTTTTCCTCAGGTTTCTGTCAGAAAGGGGCCACATTGTGTGCCGAAAAATTTTATCCAGCCTGCTGTCCTCTTCCCCTAAGGCTCTCCCAGCCATGGCAGGGAGTAGGCAGGATTACTAAATGATTAATTGCCTTTGGTGGAGTTATTTTTAACCCAAATCACTTCAGAGTTTATGGCACAGACCCACGAGCTCTTCTGTTGGCCAACCCCGGAGGGCTGAAGTGTGGAACTGCTCTGGGAATTGGTGGCCAAGGGATAATGGGAAACTTCTTCAGCTTTGGTTTCGCTACCAAAGCTAAATCCCAACACTCAATCTGAAGTTTAAAAACATCAATAAGTGGTTTGACCTTGACTTTGTAGGGATGGGGAAAGCTTCCAGTGCTGGGTTTGCCCATGTCCATATAGCTGGATCAGCCAGACTCGAGGTGGAATGTCCCTTAGATCCTGGCTTAGCCTAAAGCAGTAGGTAGGGATAGGGACAGGGATAGGAATAGGGATAGGCAAGGCTGGGGAAGACTGACCATCTAGCACAGCATCCAGAAGTGTGCAGCTTGTTTGAAAGAGAGGAGGAATATCTTTGGCCTCTTTCCACATGGAAATAAATCATTGCAATCCTCCGCAGCTCACAGGACAAAAGGAACTTTTTGCATGATTGTAATGAGCAACACATTGTACTAGCACAGGGTTCTTTTGTTTGCTCTTTTGCAACAGAGCAGAACAAGCTTTTTCCTCTCCCCTGCCACCCTCTGCCCCCTTTGCCCTTTTAGTTCTCACGCCAAAACCCAATGGATTTGTCTGTTGAATTGAAACCCCAAACTGAGTTTCTGCCTTTCCTTGGCATAAAAGTGTGAGAAAATAGGGAAGGGTTTAGAAGGTTTGGCCCAGCTCAAATATTCTCCTAGACCCCAGAGAAGAAAAACCCTTCAGGTAAATCCTGAGTGTCTCTTGTGACAGGAGGGTGTCAGCTGGCAGTGTCAGAACTTGTCTCATGTTTTTTACAAGTGTTTCCTAATAGAAAAATACGCAAGTCCTGGATCAGCTGCCTTTGGTGCTTTGGTGCTGTGAAGGTTTGTTACTGTTGTGTCTGCACAGGCTGGATTTTAAGGCAATGACAGAATCACTTCATGGTGGTGTTTGACCAGACCTTTAAAGAAAACAGTTCATAGCCCTTACAAAAATCACAGAATCACTGAGATTGGGAAAAACCTCCAAAATCATCAAGTCCAACCTGTGACTGATCACCCAGAGCAGAGCACTGAGAGCCCCATCCAGTTGTTCCTTGGATTCCTCTAGGATGGGGACTCCACCACCTCCCTGGGCAGTAATTCCAATGTCTAATCCCCCTTTCTGTGCAGAAATTCCTCCTAAAACATAAATGCTGTTGTCACTGCATCTTCCTGAGGTTGCCAGGAGCCTGAAACAGTAGCTCCAAGAGCTCCAGACTGATGCCAAAATCTGCTTAGTGAGAGGAGATGCCTTGTGGAAGTCAGAGATTGTGCTGTTCCCTGGATGATCTAAATCCTGCCCTTGGCTTGTCCTTGAAAGCCTGGGAATTCCAGAGTTTCTCCTCTCAGTGCCCATCTCAGATTGCCCTAATCTGCAAAACCCTGAGGGTATGCCCTTGGTAGCATTTCCCTTTCGAACCAAACACCCAGCCCATGCCATGGCAACTGAGTTTAATTTGGGGATGAAAGGAGCTGTTCTTGGGAAGAGGCTGAGGTGGTGCTTTGGGCCCAGGAGTGATTGGTTGCATGAGAACAGAAAAATGTTTTTCTTGTTTGGTTTAATTAGCACGGAGCTTGCATTTCACATTGAAATTTGACAGAGGACAGCAAATGTTCTTAATTGTTGGCCAGTACAATCAGAGATCCTTCAGCCCTTGGTTTGATGTTGTATCACTCAGGGAAGGAGAGTTTGCTGTCAAACACAGCAGCTGGAATTCTTGGCTGAGAAAAACAAATCAGCCCCAGAATCCACAGAGCAATAACTCTGTAAAATCTGAACGTGATCTGCGCCTTTCTGAGTGTGGAGGCTCCTGGAGCCCCAGAGCAAGGCCTTGCTGTTTGGTGTTGTGTTAGCAGATCTAGGACAGGCTTTATGGAAATTATATTTTTATTTAATTCCAGCCTGAAATAAAACCTGCTTGTTTGCTCTTCAGAAGATGAGCCCTGGAAACATTAAGAGAATTCTGTTGAGTGACTTTGCTGTCACCTAATCCTGACATTGCCTTCATTGCTTGGCTTTTCCTCGAGTCACTGCAGAGCTGGGCTCCTGTCCCCAGAGAGCTGTGCTTGACGTTGTGCAGATCCAGACTGGCTGTGACTGTAACTGGAGGAGCAGGAATTCAGAGGCTCTGGGATGAGTGAGGTCTGAGCTGGGAGATCTGCAGGCATGTGCTGGGTGGGATGTGCTGCTGCTGGTCCAGTCGAGCGTGCTGAGGGTGGTACCCTGCTAGAGTGGCTCGCTCACATTCTGGGCTACTAGCCTGGGTCTCTGCTAGCTCAGGCATCGCTTCCCCAGGCTCTGTTTTGCTCCCTAAATTTCAGCATTGGATCTGGAGTTGATGGATGTTGGGCTTGTCCAGCAGCCAAGCAGGAATTCCTCCTCCTTCCAAGCGCAGTGTGCAAGCCAGGAGCTCGACCACATTAGCTGGGGAACCACTGCATTTCCTGCCAGTCTCTGAGTGCAGCCTGGGGCATCTCATGCCTCACATGGATGGGGTTCAGCTGTTGAAAGGAGGAGCCCTTCCAGAAAAGCTCCTTGGGAACTGGGCATGGATGGATGGATGGATGGAAGGAAGGAATAACGGGCTCACAGTGTGAAGTGCAGTGTCCGAGTGCTTCCGTTCCCCGCTCCAGCCCAGCAGATCCATGTGGGATCTGAGGAGCTGTGGGTGGTGTGTGAGGTCGGATGGCACAGAGGGGATGTGCCCCAAGCAGGGAATGTGCCTCCAGCTGGGCCCACATCCATAGGAACCCTGCTCCAAGGCACGCTCCCGCTGCAGCTCCCACCATTGTGTGACCCAGCCCGTGGGATATCCTGTTCTGGGGGAAGAGAGCACCAGGAGCTCTGCAGAATGGAAGTGTCTGATGGATTGGGTTGGATTGTGCCAGAGCAGGGGATTGTGTAGGATTCTGCCAGAGCAGGAGCACAGGCCCTCGGTCAAAGCAAACACAGAGGGAGAACAAGGAGAATGCGGATCTGAAAGCACTGGGATAAATAAATGTCAAATTGGAATAGTCCTGACTTTGGTTGGGATTTGCCCGCTGGATCCACATTGTGCTGCTCGCTTCAAGAGTCACTAATGTTTATTTTTGTCCTGCAGTGTGTATTTAGGGAGAGACTTCCCAATCAGGCTAGCAATTAGGAGCATTTGGAATGCTCTGGCACTCTGCATGGCAGCAGGATAATAAGGTTCCTCTCTTTTTTATGGCACAAATGAGCCCTGATGCTCATCATCTTTTTCTGGAAGGCGAGAAATCCTTTTATAATTACTACATCCATCTTCCTCCTTTTTAGGTCAGCTCTGAGATGCTGGGAAAAATCCCCATCCTAAAGACTCTTCGATCCAGGGAGAAGCAGGCTGGCAAGGATGTCACCCTCCAAGATGAACACCCAGCCTTGGCAAACACCAACAGAGCAGCACTTTCAAACAAGAAGGTGATGCCTGCAAATACCCAACCACGAGCTGCTCCAGGCTCAGCTCCAGTGGGACAATCCCATGTGGAAAGTGATCCTGTAAATCCCAGATTAGAGGGATCCGACACAATCACCACTGTGTATGTGGGGAACTTGCCTGGCAGCCTGAGAGTGAGCGAGCTGAAAAGTGCTCTGAGGGAATTCCAGGTGATTCCTGTGCGACTGAACTGGCAGGGAGCACAGCACAGGGCGTTCCTGGAGTACAGGGATAAAGGAACTGCAGACAGAGCCGTGTCCTCCTTGCAAGGCCTGAGCCTTGGGGGCAACACTCTGAGAGTGGAGCTGGCCAAGAGCCAGAGGAACAAAGGGCAAGGAGAAATCAATAGTCACAAATGAGTAGGGAGGAGAAAAACAACAGAAAAATAAAGGTGTTTTCATTATTTTGTGAGAAGCCAACCTGAGGTTTCAAGGTTTTTTGTAACCCTGAGGTTTCTGCAGGTAAAAAAAAACAAATTTCTGCACAACTTTCCTCACTCCTGCACTTGGGCATGCAAAGGTTTTGTCCCCACAGGTGACAGAGGAGCCATTTCTCTCTAAACAGTTGCCCACAAAGTACCCACACTCTGGTTTTGGTGCTCTTTGGTGTTTTTGTTAAGCCTGGCTTAAAGCCCTGCCCCTTGGCACCTGCAGTAAGGTGGTTACAGTCAGTCATTGAAGGTTAGACCTGCCCATTTATACCTGTGAGGTTAAAAGCCAGCAGCAGGAAATCTGTCCTAAAGGTTACAATTCTGTTTACTGAAAAATGGGCTTTGCTTGTTGGGATTTGTAATTTTATTTTTTATAAAAATGTCCAGGCAGAGAGAGATTGTCCTTTTTGTGCCTTGAGGAGTGGCTGTGGGAACGCTGGCTTAGTTCTAGTCCTAGTAAAAGCTGTGATCATCAGGTGGGAGAGATATCTCAGTTTTTTGCTAAATCAGCCCTTGGAAAACCTTACATTTCTTATTTCAGTGTGGCAGAGGAAAGCAAAGCCCAGTTTCCTCTGCTTTTCCCCAAAACTGCCTTTTTGATGGATCAGATAATTATAAAATAGCTGCTTTTCCTGGTTGTCTCCTACAGTGTGATTCCTTTGCCTCTGTGAAATTATATTAATTATTGGAGTGGAAATGAAAAGCAGGCACACCATGGTCAAAACTCGTTGGTGCTTAGTCTGGCATGGAATTCTTTGGGAATTTGCTGGACATTGTAGCAGGTCTTGTTCCTCTGTGCCTTTGTCACAATCCCTGTGGCTCTTCCACAACATCAGTGATGAGGGTGAGCCAGCACCACACAACTGCTCCAGGTGAAAGTGCTCCCAAGGCACTGCCCTGGACATGAACATTCCCTTCCAGTGTAATGGCCAGTAATGATTTATCTGCTGTGCCTCTTACTGCCTTTTCTCTTTTCCCTTTTGGTTTCCTATTCCTGAAAAACAAGTTGAATTTTGACCCAGCCATCCCTTCTAAACAGAAGCTCTTTTGCCAGTGATGCTGGGCACGTAGTCAAAGTAAGCAGCTAAAGGGATTTTTTTTCTTTTAAGTAAGAGTTGGAAACTTTTTTTTTAGCCAGGGAGTGCTGTTAAGTATATTTTAAGCAGGTTATTATGCCTCAAGGGTCAGACATTTATTCAGTATTAAATAAAGAAATCTCATCGTTATCATGTGGCTCTGTAGGGAAGGGCTCAAGGAAAGCATTGGAGCTGCAGAGCTGAATCCAGCCCTGGGATCCCAGCACAGGAAGGACATGGAGCTGCTGGAGAGAGTCCAGAGGAGGCACCAGGATGAGCAGAGGGATGGAGCAGCTCTGCTGGGAGGAGGAAAGGTAGAGAGAATTGGGATTGTTCAGCCTGGAGGAAGGAAGGCTTGGGGGTGACCTGATTGTGGCTTTCCAAATGGAAGTGATTCCTCCTCCCGATGGAGAGGGCCATTGGACAAGGGCCTGGAGTGACAGGACACAGGGAATGGCTTCAAACTGCCAGAGGGCAGGGTTAGATGGGATATTAGGGAGAAATTCTCCCCTGTGAGGGTGGGGAGGCCCTGGCACAGGGTGCCCAGAGAAGCTGTGGCTGCCCCTGGATCCCTGGAAGTGTCTGAGGCCAGGCTGGACGGGGCTTGGAGCAGCCTGGGATAGTGGGAAGTGTCCTTGTTCACAGCACAGGGGTTGGAACAAGATGATCTTTAAAACCCCTTCCAACCCAAACCATTCTATCATTCTATGAACTTCTTGTAAGGTCAACAAAGGAAAAGTTTCTGGAAAAAATCAGTATTCCATTCTTTCTACAGCTCCAAATGATTTCCAGGATCACTCAGTCCGAATTCAAACAAGCACTGCACAACCCTCTGGGTCTCATTTCAGGGCTTGTGCATTCAGGGCTGAGTCAGGGGTTATGTTACTACCCAAACACACTCACTGCATCATCAGCTTCCAAAGCAGGGGAAAGAAAAGCAAAAAAATAATTATCCAGCCCTGCCTGCCCCTTCCAAATGATGGCAAATGGAGTAATGTGAGCGTTTGCTGTTCCTTTTGACTCTGGGATATTTCTTGCTCTGCTGAAGATGTCCAGGTGACCTTAGCAATTAAAAGCCAGTGACTCTGCCAATGAAAACTTCCAGCATCTCAAACTTCCCCTGTTGCATTACAGATGGAACCACCCTTTTCTGGTCAAATTTGTGGGAATCACATCCTCTGCCTTATTTCCTTTCTTCCCATCTGAAGTTTGGGTGCAGATCTGTTTATGTGTTCTGTAAATGTGGTAACTTTGCTCGCTTTCCTGTCAGCCCAGCCTGCAGCCAGGGGCCAGTTTTGTTTGGACAAACATCTGGATGTTTTTCTGTTTGCAGTTGTGGTTCTGGGTGAAGCTCCACAGGTGAGCAATGTCCAAAGTCTTTGCTCTTTCCAGCCTGTCACTTTTTTCTGTCATGTATTCCACTGTATTTACCCAATATCCTGCTGCTTTCCCAGCTGGGAAATAAACTCCACACTAAGGAGGAGAAGCTACCGAGGGGCAGGCAGCAGGTTGGACACCAGGAAAAATTTCTTCATGGAAAAGGAGGTCAGGAATTGGAAGGGGCTGCCCAGGGAGCTGGTGGAGGTGTCCAAGGAAGGACTGGACGTGGCACACAGTGCTCTGCGCTCTGACAAGGTGGGAATGGGTCACAGCTTGGATTTGATGATCCTGGAGCTCTTTTCCAACTTTTATGATTCTGTGAGCTGTAGTTAAACTGAGGAAGAAAAATAACTACTTCAAGTAATTATTTAAGAAAAATAATTACTTTATTAGCGCTTTGAATGGACTAGAAAAATGCTGCAGTGATCCTTGTATTTTTGATCCAGGCTATTAATAAATGTCGAGGTCTTTCAGGTGCTGCCATCTCAAAGTCAGTAAATCACTCTCTGAAATCAGTGCAGTTCTACCTCGGAGAGTCAGGGCAGCAGGGATGGGGCTCTTGCTGCTGCTCCTCTCCACCTAAAAGACATTTGAAGGCCAAGCT
Organism: Corvus brachyrhynchos; assembly: GCF_000691975.1. Classification (NCBI taxonomy): domain Eukaryota; kingdom Metazoa; phylum Chordata; class Aves; order Passeriformes; family Corvidae; genus Corvus; species Corvus brachyrhynchos. Next base: position 444,417 of record NW_008239324.1, on the reverse strand, counting down.
GCTGTTGAATTAAATAACACAAGAGTGCCCGGGGCACAGCCCTGCCCAGCCTTCTGGTGTCCCCAGCTGTCTGATGTGGATTGTCTCTTGTGGGCTGACCCAAGTTCCTCCTGGAGGAAGTAGCAGATTGTGTAAAAAAAGTGAATGGGGCAGTCTGCCCCTCTCAGATCTATTGTTCCAGGCTCTCTGCATGCTCAGGAAGGCATCACTTAGAGCAAAGTTGGGAGGGATTTCTTTAAGTCCTCAAAACTCTGAAAGGCAAGAGATTTTATTGAATCCTTTGGGCTCTGATCTCATAAGAAATCTCGAGGAATTGAAGCCTGCTTATGTTTTACTTTGGCCCAGCCCAAGGCTATGCAAGATACCAACAATCAAACTGTAAAATCCATACCCTGGGGAATTTTCTGTCTGAATGAGCAGCCTAAAGAGGAGAATATTTACTCAAGTCATAATTCCTCATTCTGTACCTGCTGTAGCTGTGGGCTGTGCACATGGATATAAAACATGCCTCACCTCAGGTGGATCCTGGCCTGCTTTTACTGCGTAAGACTCGTGATAAAATCATCAACAGTGGCAAAGCAGTGCCTGGATGCTGCAGAAAAGTCTGAAATGCTGCTGATAGGTCCCTACTCTGCTTCTAATAGGGAGTGAAGTGATGCCTAGCACAGCCTTGGGTGCAGCAGCAGCAGAGCTGTGTGATGAGAAGGAACGTTCAGCAGTACAATGGGACGCGCTGTCCTGAGCCAACTTTGTTCAAAAGAATTAAAGCTGAGGGCTCTCTATTCTCTGCACAGCCCGATGTCCTTGCCTGTCATGTGGTGGGGCACATTCTTTCCAGCTCCTTTCATGGCACAAACATTTGGGATGCTGTCGTTGAGCTGTCGCTGCTGCACTGCCCTCCTTTTGAGGGTTCAGTGCTGGTCTGGAGTGAACTCCTGGAGCTGGGAGGGTTTGGGATCAGCAGTGACCTCCAAGGTGTTCCACAAGGGACGTGACCTTCCCAGGGCCATTCTCCCCTTCTTCCTACCCTCATTTGTGGGAGGAATGCAGAGGGAAACCAGGATGGGATGAACGGAGCCTCCACCAGCTCCATGATGGTGAGCAGGGTGACTTTGGAGGGGTTTTTGTTGGAGGCCATTGGTCACAGCGTGGTGTGTGGCACAGAGCAGTGAGGCAGCACTGGCATCTGCTAACAATGAGGCCGAGGTGGCTCCCTGCCACCCCAAAACTGCACGGGCGTGAGGGTTTTCCTTCAGCCAGCCGTGTCCATGCATTTCCTGGAACAGGGACAAGGCCACACAGCTTCAAGCCACCAAAGACAACAGTAAACAAGCTGGGTTGCTGGGTAGGCTCTGAGTGACAAGAGTCAGAGACTGTTTGTTTCCAGGGAGGGAAAAAGGGCAGGGGGAAAATCTCTCACCATCAGGCTCTTTCCTGGATCTCACCTCCAGGTCCACATCCAACCCTCCAGCATCTCCCTGATCCCCTCCCAACCAGCAGCCTGAAAGGACAGAGGTTTTATCCCATTATCTGTGGAGACCAATAAAAAATGTCAGGAAAGGGATGGTTAAACACTGTCTCCAAGTCATGCCTTTTTTTTTTTTGGTGTGTGCTTTTTTTATTTCATCATCTTCTACTGCTCCAAAGGGAGAAACAAATGGCTTTTAGGGGAATGTTTCCATTGAAAAATCCAGCACTGGGGCTGTGTTTTTTCTCCACAGGGGCGAGGAGGGGGAGGAAAAGCATGTGCAGGGATTTCTCTCGTTCCGGTTCCTCTGAAGGAACAGCCCCTCGCAGCACTTCTGGCTCTGGAGGAAACATCTGTGGCTGTGGCCACGTTCCTCGGGCAAACCCCCCTGCTTGGGAGGCTGTTGTGTACCAAATGCTTTGATTTCCTCCTTGCCATCTCTTAAAGATTATCTCCCTCCCAGAAAAGGGCAGCATTTCCCATGTTTCCATGTGTAATGTCCGTGATGTCTGCTATAAACATCATGGAACGTGTCCCTGCCCCTCCTCTGACATAGGTAGCAAAGTCACTGCTTTTCATCTTTCAAAGCCCTGCAGAAATGTTTAGGGTCGTGTATCCTGCCATTGTTCTGGGCTGGGCATCCCACTGAAGTGCCTGGGAGAAATGAGTTCAGGATATGGATCTATCTGGTCCATCTCTGCAGCGGCCCCAGGAACATCCACGTTTTACAGATGGGAAGGCAGAGATGGCTCCTGATAGACTGCAGGCAACTGGTGATTCCCAGCACTTTGGAAAACAACAGGAGGACAGGCCAAAAACCCAGCAAAAGCTCTCAAAAAACCCCCAACCAAGCCCCTGTTGGGCTTTTCTGTGTGACAGTACCAACGATCCCAACAGGAATTTTGTCTCCCAGTGGATACCTGGAGCATCGTGGTGGCTCTGGGGAGCCTTTAATCCCACTGGTCCTCCTGCTCCAGAACTTCCCATCAAGGCACCCAGCACATTCCAGGGACAAAGCTCAGCTCCTGTGCTGGGAGACAAGATGCCAAACAGAATTCTTTCCCAAAATGTGCCACCTCCAGAGGTCTCCAAGTCACACAAATGTGTTATGATCCATCCTTCCCACACATTGAGCTAAGCCAGATTTAGCTTTCTTTAAGGAATAAAGCAAACACACAGGGCAGTTAGATGGGATCAAAAAAAGGGCAGGGAAAGAAGGGAAACATTCATGTGGTGAAAGCTGCCACATTTTGAAGCATTACCATACCCATGGCTTCCACTCCTGCGGATTTTGGAGTGAATAATTGTTCAGACAAGAGCAATACTCCTGTTTTTCCAGAGGGATGTCATGTTTTCCGAGTGTTTCCAGGCACCTGCACTGCTCAGGCTCTGGAGTGTGGCATTTCCATCCCTCTGGAGGAGGCAGCGCCTGGAGCTGCTGCTCTGCAGTGGCTTTTCTTCACCCCCACAGAGGAACACAATTGCTGCAGCAAGTTCTGCTCCAAGTGAACTCCTGGTACCCCAAAGTCCCTGCAAAACTTTCCAGGCTGTGTCATCCTGCTTTCCCAGGTGTGTTTGCTTATTTTTGCAGTAATTAGCCTGAAGCTGAGCTGAGCCACAGAGCTGCACTTTCTGTGCCATTCCAGGGGTTTTGAGTCCCGCTGCTTTAAATAAAGGAAGGTCTGTGCTCAGGCTCGTGTTCACTCTGCTGGAGCCAAGTGGCACTGCCAGTGTCCCCACATCCCTTTCCATGATGAAACCGAGGTGGTTTGACCTCTAGAATTGCCATTTGCTCGTTCCAGAAATCCTGGGGATCTCTCAGAGGACCTGGAGAAGTGTCTGAGGAAAGGAAATCTCTATTTGTGCCACAGTGACTCCCTCAGTGAAATTTTCCAAAGGATCTGCAGCTCCCTTGCAAAAATTTAGTTCATTTTAAGACTGGAGTTGGAATATTTATCAGGAGTTTGATGGATCAGAGCCACCTCTGATCACAGAGTCATGGAATGGTTTGGGTTGGAAGGGACCTCAAAGCTCCTCTTGTCCCACCCCCTGCCATGGGCAGGGACACCTTCCACTATCCCAGGCTGCTCCAAGCCCCGTCCAGCCTGGCCTTGGACACCGC
>NW_008239324.1:436114-440579 GCF_000691975.1 Corvus brachyrhynchos | reverse complement strand
TCCAAGCCCCGTCCAGCTTGGCCTTGGACACTGCCAGGGATCCAGGGGCAGCCACAGCTTCTCTGGGCACCCTGTGATAATGGGAACTGGGATATTGAGCCAGAAGCTCAATAAGATTTATTCCTTCTGTTGTCTTTCATTAATAATAAAGCCACAGGATCATTTCGACTGGAAAAGATACACCAGGATAATCCAGTCCAAGCACTGATTTTAATATTCTGATTTTAATTCCTTACTGGGCGAGATGAATTCTGACAGGGAAAGTTACTTAAGAGAACAAGGGAGCTCCGTGCCTGTCCTCCCTGGTGGAGGCAATCTGATTATTACTTCTAGGAATAACATCAGCCTCCAGCTGCACATCCACCTGTTTTATCCCTGAGGATGACTCCTTGTGACAGAGATTTCTTGGCAGGGATAAAGCCTCCAGGAGCATCCTGCTGCCTTTTCATGCTGAGTGTCAGGCAGGAGTTCTGCATGGAAATACGCTTGGAAAGGGAACAGGTGCTCAGGTGTGGCCTCCCAAAGCATTGCAGAAATCGAAGTCCCCTTCCAAAAGTGACAAGAACTGTTTGGATCCCCTGAGGTCCAGAGATCCCAAACTTCTTGGTCTTCAGGGAGAAATCAGGCACACAGTTATTCTTATGGATCTGAGCCTTTACCTGCTAAGAACGTGGTGCCAGACTCATCCCCTGGTATTCCAAACACCCATTTAAGATTCCAGATGTTGTTCCCACTGGTCAAGTCTCCAAGGTACCCAGTTTTCTGCAAATCTGGATGATCAACCCCATCCGAGAGCATCCTCTGCCTGGTGTCTGTATCCATGGGATACTCCATGCTTTTCCATGCCAGGTATTCCCATCTGTCCCACCTGGGCACGGAACAGGTCTGATCCAGAAGTGCTCCATAAAGGAGTTTCCCCTGATGTGAAGATGTATCCGGATAAAGGGATGTTCCCCCTCACAGGTCGGGATGCCAGAAGGGAAAAATAAAACCGAAATAAAGAAATTTTAAAAGAGATTTTTTAAAAAAATAATCAATTAAAGAAACAAATCAAGCTTTGATCATCCGTCTGGTGGAGAAAGAGTCCAAACCCTCTCGAACTTGTCGGGTTTTAAGCCAAATTTTGGGGAAAGCCGGGGGAGCGCGGGCGGGGCCGGCGGTGCCGGATCGTCGCCGCCAGGTGGCGCTGCCGCCAAGGGAACGGCACCGCCCCCCCAAATTCCACCGGGATCGTCCAAATCCCGCCGGGATCATCCAACATCCCACCGGGATCGTCCAACACCCCACCGGGATCATCCAAATTCCGCCGGGATCATCCAACATCCCACCGGGATCGTCCAACACCCCACCGGGATCATCCAAATTCCGCCGGGATCGTCCAACATCCCCCCGGGATCGTCCAAATCCCACCGGGATCGTCCAGCATCCCACCAGGATCGTCCAAACCCCACCGGGATCGTCCAAATCCCACCGGGATCGTCCAACATTCGACCGGGGTCGTCCAAATCCCACAGGGATCGTCCAACATCCCACCGGGATCGTTCAAATCCCACTGGGATCGTCCAACACCCGACCGGGATTGTCCAACATCCCCCGGGATCATCCAACATCCCCCGGGATCATCCAACATCCCACCGGGATCGTCCAACATCCCTCTGGGATCATCTGAATCCCACTGGGATCATCCAGCATCCCATCGGGATCATCCAACATCCCCCCGGGATCATCCAACATCCCACTGGGATCATCCAACATCTTACCAGGATCGTCCAAATCCCACCGGGATCATCCAACATCCCACTAGGACCGTCCACTCCCACCGGGACCATCCAACATCTCACCAGGATCTTCCAGCATCCCACCGGGATCATCCAACATCCCCCTGGGATCATCCAGCATCCCCCTGGGATCATCCCACATCCTACCAGGAGTATCCAATCCCACCGGGATCCTCCAAATCCCACCAGGATCATCCAACACCCCTCGGATCATCCAGATCCCACCGGGATCCTCCAAATCCCCAAGGATCCCTCAAATCACCCCGTGATTCATCCAACATCTCCCGAGATCATCCAAACTCCCTGAGATCCCTCCAATACCCCCACAATTGCTCCAATCCTCCGGGATCCTCCAATCCCCCCAGGATCCTTCAAATCCCCCAGGATCCCTCAAACCTACCTGGGATTGTCCAAAACCCCCCAGGATCCCTCCGATTCTCACACAGGATCCTCCAGTATTCCAGGATCATCCAATCCCCCAGGATCCCTCAAATCTCCCAGCATCTCTCCAGATGAGATCCTCCAGACACCCCAGGATCCTCCAATCACTCGGGGTCCCTCCAAACCCCTCCTCCCCACCAGACCCCTCACCACCATCCCCTCCCCGATGTTGCTTCCCAAAAAAGGCCACAGATCACCCCGATGGACCCTCCCAAAAGTGTGTTCCCCCCACAGGGGACCCAGGACCATATCCCCTCTTCCAGGGTTTCCTTGGAATCTCTGCACCATCCCGTGCTCCCTCAAGCTCTGCCCGCACATGGGATTGTGTGTCCCTCATAAACACCCCAGGGGACACAAGCTCGTGAGCAGGTGACAGTGGCAGACACAATTCCAGCTCCATGGTGGCATTGTAAGGATGGGGGGAAACATCCTGGGAGGAGCAGTGGGAAGCACTTTGCCACCAGGGCCTGGGGACACCAACATCCCCTGATCCGGAGGGGACATCTGGCATCAAACCCGGCTGGAGACACCAGGCCCTGGTTTTTGTCATGCTCCAACATTTCATCCCTGCAGAAAACTCCTGGGCCTGCACAGGGCATCAGCGATGAGAAGCTGTTTCCTAAAGGAGAAATGCCAAAACCCCACAGGAAAATGAGTTGGATCCCCTACGGATCGGGATGTGAGCGATGAGGAGCAGGGAGCCGGTGCTGAGCTGAGCCCCAGCAGCTGAGCACAGCCAGCTCTGGGCCCTTCCGTGAGCAAAGCCCCCATTTCTGAGCCAGCCCTGCCTCATCTCCTCTTGCAGAGCTCCCACAGCATTTCTGAGCGAGTTTATCCCTCCTCACCTCCTCCCGGAGCCTGACCGCTCCTGGAAAAGCGTGAGCTCGGGGTTTGCCATCCCCTGGGACTAAAAATGCTGGGAAAAATCCCGTTGGACTTCTGCAGATGGAGGGCTGGGGGCAGGAGCCTGTGGGGTTTGGGCCTCTCCTCGCTGATGGAGGGCTCTGGGATGGAGAGCTCCTGTTTAGACTGCGCTCACTGGCTTGAGGAATATGTGGCGTCCACGGAATGCGGCGGCTCTGTTTTTCCAGGTTTGGAAAGCGACGGGAGGGAGAAGAATGAATCACGTCAGGCTTTGTTGGGGAGCAGATATCGAACCCCTGCGAGCTGGGCCCGAGCCTCGCAAGGCGCTGCCTGCCCTTCCCGGCCTCCAGCAGCACCAAATGCCAACGAGGATCCAAAATCAATGCAAAGGGATGAAAAGGAGCCTTAGGAGTGACAGTGGGATTTCAAGGAGCACTTGGCAGAGGCTGAACTCCTAACCCTGGACCATTATCTCAGCCATGCCTCGTGCAGATATGTGCTTCAGGAGCAAAAAACCCAAAGTTTTCAGCTTGTACCTAAAAGGACAGAGACAACGCGCTCGCCTCCAGCAGGGATGGGCAGAGATGTGGGAAAGATCAGCCCAGAAAAGCATAAAAACTGGGAAAACCAATAATGCTGCGGGAGGATTGCTGCTGGCTTCAAAAGATCTAAACAGAGATTTAAAAACCCCCAAAACAACAACAAATTTTTTTTTAAATACCCCCAAACCCCACAACGCTCCTCAAAAAACCCCCACAAAACAACATTAAAAACCCCACTCTGGAAAGGTCTCCCCCAACTCTAATAAAGCCTTTCCCCACCTGCCTTAATTACAATAATATTTCAAATTTGTCCCTTGTTGTTACAGTGAACTTGGCTTTTAATTAAGCTGATTACACGGAGCTGAGCTAATTAGCGTGCAGTGATTAAATTTCCCTCTATAAAGGCAGAAATCCACAACCACGTAATCAGATTAATTCGCCCGCATCTATTTTTTTATGTGCGTTGATATTGAATATTGATAGAGGCAAATTGGCCCACGAATTAAAGCGAAAATTCCTGGATCCTGGAGGATCCTGAATTAACCCAAATCCCCCCAAATTTTTTAGGAAAACACCGATATTCCAAATGCAGACTTATCACTGTCCCATGCACGATGGGGATGGCGCAGTTTATCTGCTTAATTTTGATTCCTGTTTATTAATTCCTAATAATTTGGGTTCATTTTGGTAAATTTCCCTAAACTTTATGACTTTTTAATTTCTTTTTCAAGCGGGGAAAAGCCCGCGGGAAGTTCCGGCGCTCTCCCCCGCCCGCGGAGGTGCCGCAGGGATGCGGGGCTCGGAAAATTCCCGGGATGGAGGAGGAGGAAAAAGGAGCGG
>NW_008239324.1:435541-436088 GCF_000691975.1 Corvus brachyrhynchos | reverse complement strand
GGGGGGGATGAAAAAGGAGGCGGCGGCCCCCACCCCGCCAGCCTCACGCCTGGAATCCGAGGGAGAGGCAAAGAGCTGTCAAACAGCGCCTTTCGCCTTCTCCTTGAGAGGGGAAAAAAATGGAATAATCCTAATAATAAAAAGATAAAAGTAAAAAGCACGGCCGGTTTTCCTCCTTCTGCCTTTCAATATCCGCAACTGAAATATTTCCCAGCAGGGAAATTGGCGCGCAGGACTCCGCAAAGGTGAAAAAGCCCTAAAAAGTCGGGTTTGAGTCGGGAATTATTGCCCGAGGGTTTGTAGGGCCGGGCCGGGGCTGCGCGGCCCCTCCGCGCTCGCGGAGGCCACAGACTCCTCATTAATTAAGTTTAATTACACCGCATGCTCGTTTATTTGCTGCTCATACAATCGTGAAGCCCATGTACAAATAACATACAGGTTTTATTTCGGGATTTTTTTTTCTTTAGGGACAAAACGTACACAAAAAAAAAAAAAAAAAGGCGAAAAAACCCCCCCCAAAAAAACCCCAAACCCACATAATCACAAT
>NW_008239324.1:434186-435465 GCF_000691975.1 Corvus brachyrhynchos | reverse complement strand
AGAGAGGGGAAGGAGGGGAAAAATACTTCATTATATATATATTTCTATAAAAGCATATGGAGGATTGTCTTTACACAGAGACCACGGTCGCTTTCAAATTTACAAAGGTTAACTAAAAAAACCCAAAATCTATATGGCAAATATTGCCAACAGAGATTCCCCGATTTAATACTGATCAACTGAGACTATTCGTGTCTCGATTATTAGCAACAACAACAACAAAAAGAAATGTAGAATAAATAACAGGATGAGCATGGCTGTCTCTTTCCAAAGTGCCTTGTTCTCTCTGCATAGGGTCTGATCCTGCAGTCTTTATGCAGGCAAAAAAACCCCCAAAATTAATAGTTCCAAAAAAATCCCTCTGAGAGATTTTTTTTTGCCCGCTGGGTGTTTGCCGGCAAAAAAAAAAAAAAATAAAAAAGGAAAGAAAGAAAAAAAAAAAAGAAAAGGAAAAAAACTTTTAAAAAGTATTTTTCCGGGCTCGAAGTGAGACGGGACCGAGGGGATTTGAGTTCGGGGTCTTTTCCAGCCCCCTCAGCCCGATCCGGCTCTGCTCCTCCCAGCCAAGCCGGTGGCATCGCTCACCGCCAATTCCCAAACTGAGTTTATAATTTCATTTTTTTTTAAAGAAGCATCGAAACCTCATTTGGCAAAGCCTCACCCCAAACTCGCAGTCGGGGCTTTCGGGACGGACGGGGGGGCTGCTTTTGCTTTCTTCTCAAGCCCTCCCCGAGCAGAAGAAGGCAGAGACGCTGCGGGCTCGCACCCGCGGCCGATGCTCATTCCCGGGGCCGCACTCCGCGCTCCCGCCGCTTCCCGGGGCTCCAGTCTGCAAGCCAGGCTGGGACTCCCCCCTGCCACCGAGAGGGTCCTGGGGGATGCTCAGCGGCCGCCTCAGGCCCGGCCGGCCCCAGGAGGGGGTTTTTCCGCCCCGGCTCACATAACGCACGGCTTGATGTCCTGGTATGTCACTTGTTGGTGGTAATAGGAGCCGCTGCCCGCTGAATGCATGGAGGAGGAGGCCATGGCGTTGAAAGAGAAGACGAATTCCTTTCTGTCGCACATGCTCGGAGACTGCGAGTGATACCGCGGGATGCCTGCGGGACGGGGGGAGAGATGGTCAGCAGTGCAAAGAGATTCAGGAGGGCAGAGTGAGCGCGGGGGAGGGAGAAAAAGGCTGGATGGCGTTGAAAAAAAAATCCCAACAAGCCGGCCCGTCCGCACGCCCCGGTGCGAGCGCGGAACTGGGGCTATTTTGGCACACGCGGGCACTGCGGGG
>NW_008239324.1:433253-433849 GCF_000691975.1 Corvus brachyrhynchos | reverse complement strand
CGGGCTGGGGGCTCTGCAGCTCCAGCCCGGCCCGGCCCAGCTGATGCTTTTCCCCCTCTTCTCTTTGTGGTTTTGACCCATTTGTTCTCTGCTTCACACCCGCTCCTGTCAGGCGCATCCCGCTCCCCCGAAGGCCCGGGGTGATGTGCAGGGACCCCCAAATCTGCCCCATCACCCGCCCATGGCTCCGGGTCTCCCTCGTGTCCCGAGAGTCCCACACCCACCGCACCCCGAGGGGAATTTGGGCAGCAAAGCGAAACCCAGCGCTGGGCTCGTCTCTCCCGAGGCCTCTTCCCGGCCAAACACCATCTCCATTCCAAGATTCGGGGCAAATGCAGCCCCGACAGCTCCAGGGACCGAACTGCAGTTGTGGGGCGCGGGAGGATTTGGGGGATCCGGGCCGCCGGCTTTGGCTGGGGCGACAGATGGAGGGAGGTGATGGGCCTAGAAAACACGGCCCTAAGATGTGTGAAAAACAAAGCTGATGGCGGGGAAGGGGATGAGGTGGGACGGGCTGGGATGGCACGGGTGGTGGGCCACCCGATGGGGAATTTCCCCCTTTTGTCCCTTCGGAATCCTCCAACTCCCAATGGAGG
>NW_008239324.1:431857-432275 GCF_000691975.1 Corvus brachyrhynchos | reverse complement strand
GTGGGGGGGGGAGGAGGCCCCGCCGGCCGAGCCCTGGAAGCCGTAGCTGTCGGGGAGGTGGTTGAAGCTGAGCCCGTTCATCATGCTGTACATGGGCTTCAGCGCCTGGCATTTCCTCCGGAACCCGCGGGGCCGGCGGCGGAACGAGCCCTCCTCGAACATGAACTCGCTGGCCGGGTCGATGGTCCAGTAGTGGCCCTTGCCCGGGCGTCCCAAGCCCTTGGGCAGCTTGATGAAGCACTCGTTGAGCGAGAGGTTGTGGCGCACCGAGTTTTTCCAGCCCTGGTAGGAGCCTCGGAAGAAAGGGAAGCGGCTCTGCAAGAACTGGTAGATCTCGCTGAGGGTCAGGCGTTTGGAGGGAGAGCTCTGGATAGCCATGACGATGAGGGCGATGTAGGAATAAGGCGGTTTCTCCGGC
>NW_008239324.1:429523-430205 GCF_000691975.1 Corvus brachyrhynchos | reverse complement strand
GGGTGGGATCGTGGGTGGGCACGGGGGAAGGACTCTGGGCTCTCAGGGCTGCCGATGTGCCGCCTGCTGCCGCCTGCTCCCTCCCGAGACTGGGGAGAGGAAAAGAGAAAGGAAAGGGGGGGAAAAATCCCACCCCATTCCCTCCACCCCGTTGCAGGCCTCGCCGCAGGGCTGTGGGTGCATCCCTGCGCGAAGAGAGAGAGGGGACACCCCCCTCCCCAAGCCCCCCGTCTTCCAGCTTCGCTTTTCAAGTTTTTAATGATAATTTAATACCTTTTAAAGGAAAGATAGGCACCGATCGGGTTTCCAAACTCCCTCCGCGTTATTGGCGAGCAGTTGTGAGCAGCCTCCGGGGCGCCTGTCACATCTGTGGTACGACCAAGAGGGATTTCACATCATGGCTTTTTGGGTTTTTTTCCCTTCTATCCTCCCCCCGCTCCTCTTTTCTCCCCCTTCGCCAAAAAAATAAAAGTCATCCTGCAGAAAGCACCGGCCCTCCCGTTCCCGGTGCAAACGGGCCCGGGACAGGCACGGGAGAGCGCTGGACAAAGCCCAAGCTGGGGGCACGTAGCCAGGGAGAGGGTGGGAGAGGGTTGGGACAGTTATTCCTGGAGCTTTTCCCCGGAGGAGGAGGAGAACGAGCAGCTCCCGCTGCCTGGGGAGGCAGCGGCCGCCCGCCCCC
>NW_008239324.1:424275-429503 GCF_000691975.1 Corvus brachyrhynchos | reverse complement strand
AACGTGCAGCACGGTGGCTGCTCGGGGAGGGGGAAAAACCCCCCAAAAATCGATTTTTTTGGGAAGCAATCAACTTCCTCGGGGCTTACCTCCGCGAGGCGGTTGGTGCAGAGTATTCCCTCTGCTTCTCGCTGAATTTCTTATTATTTTTCTGTGGGAGAGCATCTCTGACCCTGAGCTTTGCTCCGCATCGAATGTCCCCCCCCGGCTCGCGAAAAGAATGAGTTTCTTTGCTTTATATAATTCTGCGACCGCATCTCCCCGATCTGCCCCCAAAACACCCGGGGATGGAGCTCTAAACACAGCACAAAGCACCCGTGGAAAAACCACGTTCAAACCGTTCGCCACCGGCAGCGAACGAGGAAATAAAATGTCTCCGAGTTAAAAAAACCCCAAAACTCTCCATGGAAATCAAACTATTTCCCCTCAAAGAAAATCAGTCCCTTCACGAGTGCCCTTTCCCCCCCTCAGAATATCTTTTAGGAGTGGGAAGATTTGGTTTCCGATGCATTTATCAGAGCCAGCAAACGTTTAAAATGGGAATATATCGCTCCGGGTCCTATAGGCCTCGCCGTGGGAATAGCAGAAATGTTGGAGGGTTTAAACGCGACCCCACGAGTCGGGGACAGGAGAGTTTTGGGGAGGAAAAGCCCGAGGAGGAGGAGGAGGATGGTGTAGGGGGAAACGAGACTCGCTTTTAGTGTTGTCTGCTCGTGGTTTGGGTGGGTGAATCGGGTCCTTCCCCAGCCCCCGACGGGAAGAGACGAAAAGAAGGGAGAAAAAGAAGAAGAAATGACAAAATTTAAATTATCATCGGGCGCAATCAGCCTCGCCCATCCCGTTCGGAGCCCGCTTTCCCGGCCCCGCGAGCACCCCCGGCCCCGCTGCGCTTCCCACCCGGCTCCTTCCCAAACCCGCTCCCCTTCCCTCCCCCTGCCCGAAACTCGGGCCGTGTTTTGTGTAAAAATAGACAAATCCGAGCTTTCTTCCTTTTCCTGCGCCGAAGGTATTTTTCCTAGCTAATTGCTTAAGTGAAGTCAACTCGGCGAGCAGGCCGGGTGTAACCCGAGGATGGAAATGGATATAGGTGGTATTGTTAGAGGCGGGCTGGGTGCTGCTCCGAGAGGGGCCGGGGTGTTCCTGCGAGCCCGGACCACCCAGGGCGAGGGGAGTGACCGCCCCGTGTCCCCCTCCCCGCTGTCCTGCTTTGCATTAACACCACCCGCGGGACCCCCCCTTGTTCCCCAGCACCAGCCTTGGTGCTGCCTTGGGGGTTTTTTGCAGTCTCCGCCATCCCCGTGGCCGCTGGCCCCAAATCCGCGGCGAATTGATCCCTAAATGTTTATTTAAAGGCGAGGGGGTGCGTTCGAGCGAGGGGCTCGAGGGTGAGGAGAGGAGAGCTGGGGGGAGGTGGAAGCGCCGAGGGAGAGATGGTTTTAGGGAGACACACGCACACCCCAAATATTTTTTTGCGGGTCCATCACACGGCAGCGCTTTTCCCCACGCGTGTGCGTGTGCCCGGGACCTTTCCCAGTCCCAGCCTTGGCCTCTCGCATTCCTGAAGGCAAAGCCCGTTCTCCAGGGCCGAACGGGACGCGGAGGAGATTTTGGGAGGGCAGAAGCTGAAATTGGGAGCGCAGCAGAGCTGCCCAAGTGCCTGAGGCAGCTGCGGGGGGGGGCGGGCTGGCTGGTTCCGCCGTGACTCAGGCAGAAGTTCAGGCTTTGGTCAGAAAGGGAAAAAAAAAATCTTAATCCCCCTTTTTGTCTCACTTTTCCCCCCTCTGCCCGTCCCGAATGTCCCCCCCCGCCTTTCAAGCCCAGATTTTCCATGACGTCCTTCGATGAAATATTGCAGCACAGGAATTTACAACCTTCTTCAGCTCGGGATTTTTTTTTCCCTGCCGGGTTTTCTGGCAGGACCCAGTCCCTGCAATACAAATCGGTCCCAGCGATAATAAGCTCCGAGCGCTGCCACTCAGACACAATCGCTTCCCACAGAGATCTTCCAAATATCTCCGGGTATTTATATCCCCGCTCAGGGACGGATAGCTCGAATGCTTTCCCGGGGGGATGCTTTTGGACTGGCTGGGGTTCAGACCCGAGGAATTGGGTACCAGGAGAAACAGCGGGGCTGAGCCGGAGCAGAGCTGGGACCCGGCAAGTGATGCTCCCTCCCACATCCCACAAATTCGCCTTTAAATGCAGCTCGAATTGTAAATCCAGGTGTAAATCCAGATGTAAATCCAGATGTAAATCCATTGCTGAGACATCCAGGCTTTCCTGGACGAGGTTTCTTCCCTGGGGGCCCGGGGCTGGGGATGCTCGTAAAGCAAACAGAACGTTTGGGAAGGGATATCCCCTCTCCCAGCAACTTGGCGTAGCAGTGGCATCCAAACAAAATGCAGAGCCACTTCCAACTGCTCCAGCACCAAATTCCCTCAGGATGGAGGTAAAATTGTGCTGGAGAAACCTTTCGATTCGCTGCTGAGCTTTTTGGCGTCGGGAACCACCTCCAGCCTCCGGCGACTCCCGATGCCAAAAGTCCGGGCCGGGGGTCTCCACCAAACGAGGAGGACGAGGGAATTCCACGGGGCTCAGCCTTATTTCCAGCCTTATGGAACCTTTTTTTTCGTTGGGTTTTTTTTCCCCCCCAAGTTTAAACCAAAACCCCGTCGAAATCCCATCAATGTGCCGGTGTTAGAGGAAGGGGGAGTTTTAACTTCGGGCAGGCGAAGGCCACCAGCTCCATTGCGGGGTGTCCCACAAAATCCGTCTGCACGGAGAGGTGAGAGAAGTTAAAACGGAATGTCCCGCATAAAGCAGGAGCATTATTTTATTCCACGCGTGTCCATTGTGGGGATAAATGACGGGCAAGGTGCTGCGGGGATTGCTCCTAAATATCGCGGGGACATGCGGAAAACGGCCTCCCTTTTCCAGCGGACGGCACCCTGGGGGTGAGGACAGCGGGATCTCCAAGAGGAAGACCCCGAAGGGAGGCTGGGGGGACCCACGAGAGCCCCGGGGTGCAGGTCCAGGTGGGCTCCTTGGAGGGAGAAATGACCTTGACCAACACGGAACCACCGAGCATCACCCGGCCCCGGGGGCAGAGGGGGTGCCAGCAGCTGGGCACAGCCCTGGGCAGGTGCCGAGGTCCCCAGCAGCCACCACCCCTTGTGCTTTGTCACCTGCCGAGCGGGGAGACGGAGCTGCGGTGGCAGAGCCATCCAGGCAGTGCCCCGTGGGGAAGGATGCGGCAGGAACAGAGAGGGATGCTGAGGACAGGGATGCCCCTGGAGGTACCGCCCTGCCCGGTGCCCGGCCGGGGAAACAAAGCCCCGTGAGAGAAGGTCCCTGGTGCTACAGAACCCTCTTGGCCCTGCCCACGCTGCCCAGGGACACAGAAAGTTCCCCCACTTTTAAAAGCAGCTTTTACGGTAGGGAAACTCGGAATACTCCTGTGGAGCAAGGAAAAGCACCGGGGAGAGGGGCTGGGCTGCAGAACGGCCTGGTAGCCTCCATTTTTTTACCCTTATTTCTACAGTAAATCCCGCACAGAAACTCCCTGATCCCCCATTTCCCAACCCAAAGTGGGGGCTCAGGACACGCGCTCACAAACACCGTCAGAAATTCCCGCTGCAAACAACCGCAGTTGTGCTCTCGCTGATTCTCTCTTTGCAAAGACCTGGGGATCGTTTTCCTTGGAAACTTTCCCGACAAAAACTGTTTTCCATCGCTAGAATTCCCGACAAATGATGTTGTGCACCAGCGGGCTCTGGGTGGTGCAGATTCGTGGACCCCTTTGCTTTGCAGCTGCCGGAGCAGAGAGTTTAAAGACACCAAAAATTAGTTTATCATCTTCTTCACCTCCTGATAACAGAAGAGAGCCTCGTAAATCGACCCCTTTCGCACAACCAGTTCCCACTTAAATATTAAAAGCGATTTTGGGCGGCTTTAAAGAATGTTCTGCAGGGAATATAAAGCTCGGCTGGCATTCCCGGGAAAGATGCGCTGTGGGTGTTTGACATGCCCGAGCCAAGGTGGGGAAAACTTTCCCCAGCACGGGTTGTTGTGCCCCGAAATTAAACGATTTCTGCAGCGAAGGGATTGATTTTTATTTTGGGGAGAGCCATCCTGGGAACGGGAAGGGAACGGGTGCATCCATGTGTCCGTCTTCCCACTGTGCATCTTTTTGGGGCTTTTGAGGTAGAAGATGTGCGTGTGGGGAAGCCGAAGAGGAATTGGGAAGAATTCTGTAAAAAAAAAAAAAAGCAAAAAACCCCAAGCCCCAAAACCCCAAAAGAACGACCCACTGAAAACAACAACAAAACAACTCCACCTAAAAGAAAGAAAAACCGCACCAAAACTGAACACCCAAACTGGCCTAGAACTCACTAAAAATTCGAATTATGAACCCAGAAATGGTTTGGCTTTTCCTGTTCTAAGAACCGCTGGCAAAACTGCAGAACACCCCAGCGCGTTTTGCGCAGCACTCGCAGCTCCTCTCTCTTAATCTCCCTCAAATTCAAGTTGTTAAAATACACCAAATAATTTCTCATGACACCTCCTTAAAATCGAGGAATGAAGGAATTTCTTGAAGGAATTTCTTCAAATCCCTTTCTCCCGCAGGGTTTGCGGGATGCCTGCGGGCAAAGACGCTGCCCGAGGGCTGCAGCTGCAGCATCAGAATTTCCCTTCCAGGATGATTCGTTTCTCCTTTGGAAACGATCGGATTTGAGCACTTCGCTCAAAGCACCGCGGGCTGAAGGAGTTTTCTCCACCCGGAACCGCGGGGCTGCTGCGGGTGCGGGGCCCGGGTCCCCCCGCCCCACGCGTGGGGGCATCTGGGAGTGGGGCTGAGCCCTAAAACTGATCGAAATCTGCCCGAGTGGGAGCGGGTCCGGTATCAGAACCCTCCCGGCTGAGCTGGAGCGGCTGCGATTGAGCCAAACACAACCGGGCTGGGAAATTGGCGCTGGCACAGAAGGAAAGGGCTTTTTCTTTCCATCGGGAAGAGGGTTTGGAGCAGAGCTGGAGCAGAGCCCTGGTTCTGGTTTGTCCCGCAGCCCCAGGAAAGGAAAACAGAAATGTTTCCAAACACTACAATAAATAAATGGGTACGGAGAGAGATTGTGCTGGAGGGGAGAGAGGAGAGAGGAGAGAGGATAAAAGAGTGAAAGAGAGAACAGAAGGACCAGAGGGCAGAAGGGAGGAAAGAAGGAGAAAGAGAG
>NW_008239324.1:396661-424206 GCF_000691975.1 Corvus brachyrhynchos | reverse complement strand
AAAGAAAGAAAGAAAGAGGGAAAGAAAGAAATAAAGAAAGAAAGAAAGAAAGAAAGAAAGAAAGAAAGAAAGAAAGAAAGAAAGAAAGAAAGAAAGAAAATATAGAGATAGAAAATTATCTAAAGATCGAGAACTAGAAAGAAAGAGAATATGAGAGAGAAACAAAAATAATTGAGAGAAAAAGAAATTAAGGCGAATGAAGAGAAAGGGAGTGAGAAATAGAGAAAGGGTGAAAGAAAATGAAAAAACAGGGAAATGGAGAAGCAAAAAAGGAAACAAATAATAAGGAAGAAATTAGGAGAAAGAGAAAAATAGAG
This sequence comes from Corvus brachyrhynchos, assembly GCF_000691975.1. Lineage (NCBI taxonomy): Eukaryota > Metazoa > Chordata > Aves > Passeriformes > Corvidae > Corvus > Corvus brachyrhynchos. The sequence continues at coordinate 423,889 of NW_008239324.1, read as the reverse complement.
AGAAAGAGGAAAAGCTGTAAGAAAAGAGAGAGAGAGAGAGAAAGAGAGAAAGAAAGAGAGAAAGAAAGAAAGAAAGAAAGAAAGAAAATATAGAGATAGAAAATTATCTAAAGATCGAGAACTAGAAAGAAAGAGAATATGAGAGAGAAACAAAAATAATTGAGAGGAAAAAAAATTAAGACAAATGAAGAGAAAGGGAGTGAGAAATAGAGAAAGGGTGAAAGAAAATGGAGAAACAGGGAAATGGAGAAGCAATGAAAGGGAAAAAAGGGAAGAAATTAGGAGAAAGAGAAAAATAGAGAGAAAGAGGAAAAGCTGTAAGAAAAGAGAGAGAGAAAGAGAGAAAGAGAGAAAGAAAGAAAGAGAGAAAGAAAGAAAGAAAGAAAATGAAAGAAAATGAAAGGATTGAAAAATAAAAGAAGAAAGATTCAAAGAAAAAGAATAAAAGACCAAGAGAAAAGACGAAAAGAAAGAAGTGCGAAAAAAGACAGAAAAAGGGCAGAATGAGAGAGAAAACCCAAAAGCAAAAACCCCAAAGAAAGCAACTCAGCAAGTCCGCAGAGGGGAATGATTTTCCTGCGAAACCAAAGATACGACTTAGACAATATCATTTTTCCCCTGGAAAACGGGTGCGAGAGGGAGGGAAAGGCTCCGGCGGGCAGAACGCTCCGGTGGGGCCCGGGCCCGGCCGCTGTCCCGTTCTCGGGACCAGAGGATGAAGGGAAAACACGCCGGGATCGGCTCTGGGCAGGGGGGAGATGGCGTTCAGCGCTTCCTTCTTTCCCTGCTCTTTCCCCACGAAAGACACGAGCGAGATGTGTGGCTCGGCAGCGATTTCCCCGCGGGGTTTCCACGCGCGGCTGCGCGGCCGCTAAGCCCGGCTTAACCCCCGCGGGGAGAGCGGCGCGCCCGGCTCCGCGCTCGCTCCGTAGGTGGCCGTGTATATTTGGGTTGAAGTCGTGTTTATGTTAACGAAAAAGGCTGAGATTACAAACAGACCCCTGAATGCCCGCGCTGTTGCTGCCGGATTGGTCTGAGCTGTGTACTTTCAACCTAATCACTTTTGGGGCAGCAAATCTGATTAAAAAGCGATGTACAATTATGATTTTTAGCGGCGAGAAATTAGGGATCTCTGGGGCTGCCCCTTCCGTGTGGTTTCCCGGTGTAGAAGGAGGGGATGGAGAAGGGTTGCAGGGAAAACAAAAAAAATCTCCAAAATTTAGCCATAATACAACAAAAACGTGTCCTGGGATTCTGGGGGAGGGCAGGGAAAAGGGGAGTTCATCTCGCCCTCCCTGAATCTACCTCGACCCCGCCCAAAGGGTCCCAATGGCAATGGAATTATGCCCCCCAAAACCCCGGCTGCTGGGATATTGTGCTCAGGGGTTTGTCTTTGCCGGTGGAGATTGGAGGAACCTGAAATTCGCTCCAAAAACCCCGTTAATTTACCCAGTTAGGACGGGATATATAAGTTTGTATATGTAACATAACTCCAGTCCTTTTAAATACGACTAAGAAAATAAAATTAATTAATTTACATTAAAATTAAAATATAGGGAGTTTTTAAATTAATTTTTTTGGGAGGTTGGAGCAGCAATCATCATCCTGTGGCTTTGTTTTCAGAGTCTGGTTTTGGGGTCAGTCTCTTTCTTTTTTTCTTAATGAAACTTCTCTCCAAAATTACTCTTGACCCCCCCATCTGCTTCTATCCCTATCTGCATTTGAAAGTTTGAACAGCTGATAACTAAAAATCCGATTTTTACAGATTTTTCCCCCCCATATTCGATAAATTCCCAGCACGGAGGGATCCACTTTAGATCCCAGGGAGAGGATTTTTCCTCCCCAGGAGCTCTGGGAGCGAACGTGCGCTCAGGCTTTGGCATCTCGCTCCTTTTCAACACTTTCCTTTTGTGGGCAAAAGCTCTCGGCGGAGGAGCCCATGCGGCAGAGCCCGGCAGACCTGGAGGATTCGGACATTCAGATGTTTTACTCCTGTAAGGATCCCCTATTGAGGGAAGCACCAAGAAAATCGTTGGAAGGGGATGCGAACGGAATTCGGGGCGAGGGAGATTTTAGCACGGAAGGTGTCCAGAAGACAAGGGAAAAAAGGGAAAATGAAAAAACCCTACAGGATTTTTTCCCCACGCAGTGGCTGTGCTGCACTAGAGATGCAGGGGAGAATTTCCCCTGGGTTTTGGAGGCAGAGGAGTGCTCTAAAACCAGCTTTTTCTGCCTTAAAATATCTTTAGGGTGTCAAGCCATCTCCCCCGAGACAGCGAAGACTCGAAGTGTGGGGCTTAGAGCGACAGCAGAGGAGTTTCTTTGTTCTCTCCTCGCACCTGGAATTAACCTTTATTCCCTGATGCTTTCTTTCCGTCTTTCCTTTTATTTTATTTCTCTTTTTTTTTTTTTTTTTTTTTGAGCGGCCGAGCGTTGCGTTTTCTCGGTGACATTAAACGATTCTGTAGGAGGCACAGAAAAAAAACCCCAAACCCAGCAGAGCGAGAGGCTTTGAAGCAAATATCCCCAAAAGTGACCCGGTGCTGTGAGAGCCAGGTAGGCCCTGCAGAGGTGCCAGCGCTGGGGGACACCGGGGCTGGCCGGGAGGTCCCCCAAACGCGCTGCTCCTGCCCCGTGGGTCCCCGTGGGCAGCCCCTGCGTGGGGACCGGGACACACAGGGCTGTCCCCTGCCCTGCCGCACACTCAGGGACAGCCTCAAGGACACCCCCGGGCTGTCACCCCCGCATCCGACGGCGCTGCTCTCTGGGAGCCCCAACGATGCCGCGCGGGGCGAGGCAAGAGCAGATGAAAGTGATGTCACATTAATGTCAGCTCACAACTCGAGCCCACACAGCCTTGATTGCTCTTATTAATCTTGCCAATTTGTCTGTCAGCACTCGGCTAATCCCTAAATAGCCTCCCAACAGGTGCTTTATGCTTCCGCCACATCCCCGCTCGCCGGCACCCCCCGGGAGCGCCGCTCGCCCTGCCCGGTGACACCGGCTCTCTCCCGGCCATCTGGGAGCGGCTCTGCTCCCCCGAGAGGGCTGCAGGGGAGACAGGCGGCTTTGCAGATGTTGTTTAGTCTGTCCAAAGGAGGGGTCGGAGTTTTGGGGCTTCCCAGAAGGAAGTGATGAGCACGATGGGGGGAGAGAGGAGATGCTGGAGGCGCTGGGGGGTGGTGGAGGGGAATTACCTGGGGGTGAGCAAACCCTCCATGTGATTTGTCCCATATCACGATTAGAAAACACATTTTTGGCACAACTTTCTCACTGCTCTTATTTGTAGTGGGTTTGGTGGTTTTACGGACGGGGGAGAAGATTAAAAGGAAAAGTCCGAGCTGAAGCTGCAGTGGAAAAGCCACTTTAAGCCCTGAGCAGTTTTATCATAAACTCGCGGAATGGTTTGGGTTGGAAGGGATCTTAAAGCTCATCTTGTTCCAGCTCCCTGCCATGGGCTCCAACACCTTCCACCAGCCCAGGTTGGTGTTTACCCTGCAGTTAAGCTGAGGGTTGATTATTTTCTTTACTACTCTATCAGAAAATCCACTGGCTTATTATGGCGTGTGTTCAGCCCTGAAGTCCCAGCCACATCGGTTCTTTAGCAAAAGACTGAAATTATTGTGTTGTGAGGCTTAATCTTCCTAAAGTCGTTATTTAGCACAGCGGTCTTAAATCACAAAACACAGATTTCGTGTTTAGAACTCTTAATTGCTAAACCCAATTAACTGCTAAACCCTTTTAACTGCTACAGGAGAGTTCGGGTTGTTTTTTCTCTCTCTAGGTTAAGAGAAAAAAAATTGATTTATTTCTGCTTGGCAACTCTGCTGCGTGAAATGTTTTGCACACAGGTTACAAACTGGTGATTCCTGGTGCGATTCACCTGGAAGAGGCTCTGCCCTGGAGGAAGAGCCACCAAACCTGGCTTCATGCAGCAGGTTCCTGGTTTACATCCAAAGCTGTCTGAGGCCATTTCCAACGCAGCAGGAAGGAAGAGCTTTCAGGAGCATCTTCAACTGTTCCTCCAAGAGCCAAAGTGTTCTGAGTCCACTAAAAGAGCTCAGGGCTGTTCATTACTAACCCTTGGGTGCTCCAGATCAGATCCTAAAAGCTCCTAAAAACACCATTCCCCACTGAAAGCTCTTTCACTCCATTCTGACCTGGATTTATTATCAGGAGACAGATTTTTTCCCCCTTTCTTTCTCCCCAAGCCATTTATTTCATCCAATAAGTCCATCCATCACAGCGAGCTGGAACCGACCTAGGATCCAAGGATATTCTTAGCTATGCAGCATGTCAGGAAACGGGCAGCAGCCCCGTGTGATGCAAATATTTGGACGAGTGAGAGGTAGGAAGGATTGTCCAAATGTTTACTGAAGGCTGTTGATAGCCACAGGATTTATAACTGGTGGATAATGTCTGCCCCCACACAGCTCCTCCAGCAGGTGCATCCAGTTTCCACATGACACGTGGGATGTGTGTGCTCTGGGAGAGGGGATGCAGGACAGAGCCAGTTCCCCAGGTTTCAGCTCCCTTTTCCCAGCTGCTTCACTGGTTTGGAGCCCGTGGAGCAGCAAGACGGGAGCCCAGGATCCACTCCAAGGATTCGTGCCCCTGAGAACGATTCCAGTCATTGCTAACATGGAAAAAGAAAACACAACCAGTTGGAATTTCTTAAGTGAAACCAATGCTCGGAACTGTTCAGGCCCATCAAAATATTCCCTGTCACTCTCCTGCAGCAGAGGAAATTCATGACATTGTTCTGCTTATTGTTCTTGGCATTTCGCTTCCTCACTTCCAGCCCCAGGATTTGAGCTCTTCAGTCTCGCAGCGAGCCTGAACTGCTGCTGGGGGCACAGCAGAAGTGCTGGCAGAGCAGTTTGAGCCATTGCTGGTGCTCAAACAGCTCCAGCTTTTCAGAGCCCACTGGAAATGTCCCGTAGCTGCTGCCAGGTGGCCTCTTCCAGCCAAAAGAGGAGGGTACATCCAATAAAAACCAGGCTGACGGACTAGAAATGGGAATATAGTCAAGGGAAGGCCCTGCTGCCTTGATACCCCCTCCTGCAGCCTACTCAGGAGGTCTCTGCATGATCCAGAGGGATCTCAGAGGGCTCCAGCCCAAATTTCTGCTCAAGGCAGGTCCATCAGCAGCTCTAGACAGGGTCAGCCATGGCTTTGTTCAGCTGAGCCTTGCAAACCTCCAAGGACAGGGTCTAACAACCAGGACTATGGACAGCCCAGGCAGCAGAGGAGCTGTCTGCAGCCTCGTGTCCATCCAGCCAGGTTGGGAGGCTGTGCTAGCAGAGCAGGAGCTGTTTTGGCTGTAATTCCCTCCACCATGTAATTGAGGAACAATATCCCATGAAACAGGAGAGATCAGCATGGAGCTGAGTCACTCAGCTCTGGTCACCTCCTTCCCCTGCACTATTTTGCAAGTTCTGCTGGTGCTGGGAACATGAACTCATGGATTTAACGTGCTGCAGACACCCAGACAGCTTTTCTTAGCAGCAAACAGCAACTGCATCAGCTGCAGAAAAGCCTTTAATTCATCACAGCCCCGCAGGAGCAGAATTTCCCGACTGCTCCGATGGGGAATACAATGGCCCTATTGTTTTTCCAAGGGGAGATTCCTTCATTTCAGGCTGTTGCATAAATTGTGTGTTTTCTATTTGTTACCTGACTCATTGCAGTGACCTCTCTGAGATGGGATAGAGATCATTGGAAGTGATGAAAGAAACTCTTTCAGGCTGAGGACCAGATTTATCAGAGAGAGACCTCTTCTGCTTTGGTTCATAAATTGGGAGGAGAACTTGGTGTTCTTCTGGGGGGAAGAAGTTGCGTAATAAAATATATGGGAACAAAAGGAGTAAAAGGTCAAATTCCAAAGTCATCTGTTGTGCTCCGTGAAATGTTTGTATGCATTAAAAGAATTCAATCCTGTGTTTGATGTCACATTCTCAGGGTGACCTCAAATGTGAAGTCCTAACTCAGACTGATCTGGACTCCTCTTGCCTTGTACATATTTTGCAACAGTTCCCAGTGTTGGCAACGCTTGGTAACATCCCAAAAATGCTGGAAATGCTTTCCCAGGCAAGGATCTGGAGCCATCCAAATGGGATGCAGGGAAGAACCAGTCCCACCTGGTAAAGTGGCTGGCTGGTGGCTGGGACCAGCACTGCAGGTGTGGGAAGATCTGAAGGTTTCATGGTGGCCATGCATCGATATCTTCAGGTCTCCTCAGCTGTGAGCCTCGGGGTTATGTTTGGGATCCAGTGGGGATGTGCATGGGACTGGAAGAGTTTTCCTGCAGGTTTTTCTCCATGGATGCTGGCCAGAGGGATTGCACGTGGATGTGTCTGGCTCTGCCCTTTCCCAGTGTGTGCAGCGTGGTGGAAATGTGAGGGATTAGGTGAAGGAAAAGGCAGGATGTGTTGGTGGGGACATACACATGATCCTCCCACCAAACTGATCCATGAAATTCCCCCTGGAGAAAGGATTTAACTCTGTGTTATCTTTCCATATGCTGGACCTCTGGGTTGGGAATTTATTCTCTCTTTTCCAGCCAGGTGAGGGAGATCAATCATTTTTTTTCAGCTCTGACCCCAGCAAGCCCTGACCTTTAAGCATCTCACATGAGTTTTTCTCGTCGGGAAAAGCTGCTGCTCTATGTCCCACCTTTGCTACTGAAATCCAACCAGGAGAAGATTGCAAACCCAGGAGGATTTGGGCCGGGGTTAAGCAAACCAGGAATAAATGAGCTCAGCACATCCTGGTGCATCCCAGTGCATTTGGGCTTGTGGTCCAGCCCAACCTGGTGCTTTTAGCTGTGCAAAATTCGAGTTTTTTTCCAAGGCAAACCATTACTGACAGATTGAAAGGCGTTTATCCTGCAGGATTTTCCCTTCCTCATCTGCCAGGGAACATGCAGGACTCAGCTCCTCTTCCTTGGAGTAAATCACAGTGGGGCTGCCTTATCTCAACCAGACCAGGAATGTTGCCCTGTCCAGCCCTTGGGCCACCCATCCCTGATCCCAGGAAGCAGCATCTGCTCCAGGCCCACACTGTGACCCTCCAGTGCCACATTTTTGCAAGGTCAGGAGGTTGGGTGGTAAAAGGGGAGTGGGGAATAGCAGGGAGAGATTCAAGGCTGACTCTGCACGGAGACTCCAGGGGGATGTTTACACTGGCCATGGAGTGGAGACTTGAGCCTCTTCCCTTGTCCAGATTTGGTGGGAATCTGCATCTGGACACAGCTCCAGCTTCCAAGTGTCCTGGAGGAGGGTGGCTTTGCACCTTTTTCCTTAGTTGATTTAATGGGTCCAGGTAGATCAAGGAAGGGTGGGATGTGGCAGCCAGCCCTGTGAGGCATCATCGTACCCCTGGTTCCTTCCTAGGACAACAAGGCTGCTTTTAGCTCATGATGCAGCCAGAGGGAAGGATAAATAAGCAGGAAAGTCAGGAGGCAGTGGGGCAGATGGGAGAAAGGGAGAGACAGCTTTGTCACATGGAAGCAAATGCGTGGAGAAACAGCTCTGTGTATTTCCCTCATCCATCCCAGAACAGTTCATGTCGTGTTGAGGTGATTCAGCACCTGCCAGCTCGTCAGCAGAAAGGGTGACAGAAAGGACAGCAGTGGACAGCGAGGGGCCGCTCTGCACACGTGGAGGAACCATTCCCCCCCCCGTGTGGAAATGGTGTTCTTTGGGATCAGGACAAAAAGTGATTCCATGTGAAGTTTCTCTGTGAAATCTCTGTTGAGTTTGGCTGGATGAGCCAAGTAGGTGTCTTCATCCAAGAAATAGCTGTGCAAGGGGTCACTGAGTGTGATCTGACCATCAGGACCAGGGAGAGACCGTGTAGGACACCATTCCCAAGCAAGAGAATGAAAAGGGGGAAAAGGGAATGCTCCAAGAAAAATTCTTTTTCTCAAGTTGCTAAACAGAAATCAGGTTACTATTTCTTTTTGCCTATAAATCCCTCTTGAATGCAGGGGAAAACGTAATTTCCTTTTCTCTGAGGGCTGGTATCAAGAAAGGATCTGATCCACTGCCCAGTGAAGTAAGAATTCAGGGTCCAAAATCTAGGGGTGCATGGTAAATTCTTCCTTAACAACTCATTAGAGTAAGTTACTCCCACTCCTTCTGAGCCTTTTGAGTGGCTCATTTTCAGAAGTGAAGCCCAGGAAATCACTCTTGCCCAGCACCCAGCCCAGCTGCCCCTCCCTGCCATCCTGTCCCTGTCCCACTTGAGCCACCCACGGCAGCATCCCTGGATTCCATCCCCATTTCAGCCCTCGCTTTGCTCCATGGCAGAGCACAAGAGTCTCCCTCCCTCCTTCCCTCCCTCCCTCTCTCCCGTGCAGCTGCTCAGCTCTGCGAGGGAAAGGCTCCCAGATGTGCCGGGGAGGGAGCGGGCAGAGCCCTGAATTCCTCTCCGTGCCGTGTGGACTCTTTGTATATTTTGTTTGAAGGAGAAAATATGTGGAGTCCTTGGAGGAAGGCCGGGGACCAGGCACGGCCCTGGGAGCGCACGCACCGCGGGGCTACGAGGTCCCGCACGTCCCCTGCCCTGGGCTGGCCTTGGCCCGCAGGATGGGCCGGCGGCTGCCGGGCAGCTCCGGGCAGCTGAAACCCATCAGCATCACCCAACAGGTCCCCAAAGCCTCTCCTGGAGATGGCTCAAGGTGATCAGACCCTTTGAGAAAACGCGGTTCGGCTCAAAAGCCAGCAACACCTAAACACCCAAGGTTGGAATTTTCGGTATTTTTGGCCCACGGGTGATGTGCTGTATCAGATCAATAAATATTCGCACGCTCCGGAGCGTTTTGTGGGGTTGGTTTCACTGCGTTTTAAGTGGATTTAGCTGTGGCACTTGGTAGCTACTCGATTATTGCGTGAGACAATACGTTTATGAAGTGTTTGCCTTCATTTAGTTAATCACTTCATTGATGTGTAAGACCAAAACGGCATGAAACTAATTGTTCCCATGGAAACAGGAACCCAGAGAATGATTTCATATCACAGCTTGGCAGCAGAAAAAGAAGAAACTTCTGTGATTGTTCCCATTAACCCAGTGCAGGGGATTCATGCTCAATCTCTGCCTCGCTCTTCTCCGCTTCTGCTGTGAATTAGGGGACCAAAAGTCAGCACAGAACCACATAAAAAGCCCCGAAACAAGCTGTGCTTTACGGAGCATTTGTAGTTCTGCCACCAAAACCATTTCCCTTCTGCTTTACAGGTTTCTGGCCAGCAGCACCGAGGACTGTCACGGCCAACCCTTGGTTTGGAGGTGTTTGCACAGGGGTTTAACCGTGTGTCTGCAGGGGGAGCGGGGACATCGCTGGGACTGGAGACAGGACCACCCTCACCTCGAGGGTGAGTGCTTAGAAAGTGCAGGCAAAACCAAATCCGAAGCAAAAAATTGGGGAAAGTGAGAGAGGAGCCATGCAAGGTGGTCTGGTGTGCAGGAAATATCCTGAACCTCTTGACTGAGGTTTTCCCTCTCCTCCTGTAGGATGTGCTGATGGCTGGGGCATCCCGAGGGGTTTGTTGCTGTAGAAGATCCCTGTTATCTCTGGAACAGAGACACTCACATCTTCCAGTTCTTCATAGTCCCCATCAAACTGAGAAACCCCCATCCCAGTGAGGAGCTGCAGCCCCTACCAAGGTACTTTATGGTCATGGACTATCCCTTGTAAGACCAGTTTTAGGAAGCCCGATGGCTCTGCAATGCACCCGTGTGGAGGTGGGAGCCTCCCATGGCCTCTCCGTGCCCAGATTGAATCATCTCCACCATTTTCCCATTTTTAGGCTTTGCCCAGCCCCATCAAGCCCAGCAGGAAAAAGGAACCAACAGCACAAAAACCATCCTAGTTACCGGGCCAATGGCCACCCAACCCCACAGCTCCTCTGGAGGGACCAGAAGACATGGACCTGCTCCATCCCAGCCCAGAGCGGGTTTCTCACTGCGCTAATTACTGCTAATTGAGCCACTTGACTATCTGGGAGCCTTGCCCTGGCCAGGCTGATAGAGTATCAGGGAGATAAAGAGCACTCAGCACAGGTAAAGGGGAAGTGTTGGCAGACCTGTGGTGGGACCTTCTGGAGGGGTTATCTCTCCTTCCCAGAGCCCAGGGCACCAAATTCCTGAGGGAGACACTGTGATCCTAAGGATCTGTGGAGAGCCTAAGCTTTTTAGGAGGTGCTCTGTGGGATTTTGGTGACTCAGGAGCTCAGCAAAGCAAGCTGGCATTCGTTTCAGAGTAACTCTTTTAAATTTCCTTAACATGCGTTTAATTCCTTTGGCTGGCTTTTGCTGTTGTTATTTTAACACCATGGAAATGAAACTTTAAACATTTTTTTCCCTTTTTTCCTTCCCTACAGAGAAATAATTTTTTTTCTTTTAACAAACGCTGTGTCTCTCAGAACTGTTGTTGTTTTTCACCGCCTCCACTGACCTACACAGAGTAATTCAGCTCCTACACCCTCCTGAACACCAGGTAGGACTTACTAACACCTACTTACCAAAGTGGAAACTTGGATGGGGTGACACTGTTGTTCTGCAGTATTTCTTTTTAATTACTTGGGATTGTAAATAGGAAATCAAAATTACTGGATATTTTCAGCCAACTCTGAGAAAAATCCTGTGTGTGGCTGCAGCTCCTGGCTGGGGGTGCAGCCACACATCACACCCGGCAGGTGAAGCTCACGGGGTCACAATCCTTCCCTGCCCACAGCAGTGCCTGTGTTTTGTCTCAGAGATGTAAAAACTAAGAAAGCATCACCACCTCACTCATGGATGAGCCAACAGAGCTTACCCACGGCTATCAAATCAACGAGAGGGCAACCACAGACCTGAGAAGCTGCTGGGTCCTCTAATCCAAAGTTTGGGATGTTTTCCATGTCAAGTATCCCCATTTTCTTGCTCGAGGTACCTCAATCATCTGCTTCTCCTTTTGCCCCCATGCACTTTCAGTTTGGTTTAAGTTCCCAAAGTTTCTCAGCTTGTTACAAACAACTCATAGCAAAGACTGTGGCCAGCTCTCTCTTTGATAATTCCTTCCCCCCATTTGTTTATCTCAAGTCCCGAGCTTTGTTCCAGGCCCAAAACCAAAAGCCTTTCTACCCCGTTCTCCTCTTGACTTGTTGCAGATGTAACGAAATAAATCTTTAGAAAGAACAAACCTTCACTTCCTCTCTCCCGTCTGATTCGGTCACAAACCCCAGGAAAGAAAAATAAATCACAACCTGAGCTCGCCCGGTCTCGAAGGATTCCACGTCTGATCCTGAGAGCCACCATCCAAACTGGATGTGTCCATCCCTCTGAGAAATCAGAGAACACAGGGACCAAAAAGCATCTGATAACCATGAAATCCTTATTTTGAGCATGGCCAAAGTCAAGGACTGACAAAAAACTTGTGATCAGCCCAAATTAAGGTTGATGTGGTGGTTGGTGAGCACGACCAAGCTGGCGGTGCCTTCCTAGAGCGTGTCCTTGGTACTGAAGGGTGATGTGTCCCTGGCTTTTCTCACAGCCCCTCCTGTGGCTCTGCCCCTCTTCTCTTTCCCCTGCCACCCCCCACCCCAAGGAATTTGAAATCACCACCAGAAAAATCATCTGCAGGATGTGTTTGGTCGTCTAAATTGGCCACAAGGCAAAGAGGTGGAAATTTCCTCCAAACAGTTTGTCCTTCTCCTGAGAGGTGTTTCCATGTGAAAGCTCTGTTGGTCTTCCATGAACCGAGCTCAAACTCTCTCTAAACACAGCACAGTCATGGGGTCTGACCAAATCACCGATGTGCTGGAGATTCCATGGATGTTCTCCTGTCCTGCCCCAGCTCTGGCACGAGACACATCAGCCCAAGGCCCTTTCCAGAGCCCACTCCACTTTGCAGCAGCCTGGACTGGGGATGGATATCTGGGCATGGCCTCCCCTCCACAGGGAGTGCAAGGAAGTGGAGAATAACTCCTTAAAAATGGGGCTGTCTATGTTTGCCTAACAAGGTCTTCACCTGGGTCTAAGTTAAAGCCAGTCTCAGCTTTAAGCTGGGAAATACTAGAACTGTATTAAAGGGAGATTGGATTTACCTGGTGCCATCTGCCCGGTGGGTTTTGTTCTTCCGAGGGTGCCTGGGGGAAGATGTACAGAACCATGAACAGTTGTCAGAAGACTTTTGGGTTATGCCCCTAGTCCCGACTTTCACCGATGAACCGAGGGTTTTCTCTTTTTGTGTGTTTTGTTTTAAGTTTAAACAAGAGGTCTTTGCACACTCGACACAATCCGTCCTCTTAGCACTGAAGAAAGTGTAATTAGACACTTGGAGAACTGGAAGAAATTAACTCCGACCACAGCCCGTCACTCAGACTATTACTTAATAATATTTCCCAAATGTGCAAAGTACTTAGTTTTAGAATAACAGGAAAGAAGTGTAACTTCTCACCCAGAGCAAAGGCTTGGCCTTGGGAAGCGTGCGTGAAAACCTCACAAGCCAGGAGATGTTTTGCCACCTCCCATCACCTGAGGGCTACCAGGCGATGTGAAGGATGTGATTCATGGTCCCCAGTCCCACGGCATTGAAGGGCTGGAACGGAGTCAAGGGGAGTGACCAGCCCGAGGTGCTCGGAGCCGTGTGCGAGAAGATCGCCTTCAGCTTCCAACACGCCACGGAAACCGCGGAGAAATTGCTGTTTTCCTTCTTCTCCAGCACCGGGCCGAGCCCTTGCCTCACCCCACGCTACAGAAGCCTGGCTAGAAAGAGATTATTGTGATTCCTGCCCGTTTCTTTCCTCATGACAAAAGGCCCCATTCATCTGGGTTAATTTTGAGGGGAGAGCAAGGGGTATCGGTAGCATGAACTGGATCTGAGTGTCTCGACCACATTTGAGCAAGCCCTGCTCGTTGGCCAGTCCAAGCCAGGGAAACAGATATCATTCATTTGGAGCTTTGGAGGGGAGCTCCCTCCAAAGATACTTCTGATTTTAAACAGAAGTATCTTTGCTGGCCGTGGCAAGTTTAAAAAGTCCTGACGAAGCAGGGCAGGGCCATTTTCCCAGCAAAAAACAAGAGGCCATTCAAAAAGTGGGGGGAAAAAGTTGTTCTCGTGTGTTTCTGCTTCAGGAATCAACACACCCACCTTCACCTACCTCAATTACCCCACAAATATTCAATAAGGCCATGTCCAGAACAATGAACCTCTTGCTTTGTTGCAAAACACTGGAAAAAATGGATTTTTAAAAATAAAAACATCCATGATGCCTTAAATGCTTAAGTTGTAGAGGAGCACAACTCCCAGGACTTCCCTGTGTGTGTGTGGGAAGAGCTACAATGTAATTGCTTTCAGCAGAATATCACTGCAGTCTGTAATTAAAATATGTGAAATTGCCAGTTTCAAAATATTTAAGTGATTTTGTCTGTATTTGGGTGATTGTGTCTCTCTGAGCAGCTCGTTTAAAATGATATTTCTATTTTCAGCACATAAAATGGGTCCTGGGTAAAAGAGAAGGATAATTTTGTTGTCTTCTTCTTTGTCTGAGAAAGCACCTGGGGAAGGCTGGAGACACAGAGCTCAGACTTTGAGTATTCCAGGCCTGGGGAAATCCTTGGTGAAAGCTGAAGTGACATTCCAGAGATGGAGTGGAAGGTGTCGAGCAGGAAAATTAAACCAAAAAAAAAAATTAAAAAAAATCTCCACCAGAAAAATCTGGCACCTCCTAAATCACAGTGACAAATTCAGCAGGGTGTTTACTCCGAGGAGTAAAAATAAATGGCCTGAGACTGACTGTGCCCACATGGCACTTGCCAGGGCACGGGGACGTCCTGTGGCGTCGGGGACACAACACCAGGGGACAAGTGCCAGGGGCAAGCAGTGCCCCAGCCTCAGGGAGTGGAAGCAGCAGGGGGAAAAGGGATGTGTCCCTTGTGTCCCCCTTCCCACCCTCAGGCATCATCTGTGAGGGTGGCTTTTGAGGCCACCACGGATGAGTCCAGCAGGGACCATGGACAAGTGACCAAGGTGGCTTTAGAGTGTCCTGAAGCTTTGATAATTCATGTCCTGAAGGCCCAGAGCTGGGAGACCAGACTGTGATCCATCCCTGGTCCTCTCCCACCACACCTTCCCTGAACCTCAGGGAAGTGAAGGGACCTCAGCTGCATCTTCACCAGGAAAAAAAGCAGGTGAATATCCCGACTCCAACTTAAGGAGAATAATTCAGAGCATGTCTGCCCTTAGCACATCGCCCACAAAGTGTCCCAGGCCACCACGGGTGGGAGGTGACTTTTCCTCATCCCTTTCCATCATTTCTGGTGTTTCTCCAAGGTCAATTCTGTCTTTAGGAAGAGGTCCTTGCCCCGGGAGCTGGATGGCTCCTTACAGTGGCACAGCCAGAGGGCATGGACAGTTTTGGTGGGGTTAATCTCCCCAGAAATTCTGTCACTCCCAGCTTCCCTGGAAGACGGAGTGAGTCCCACTCTTTTCTCCAAAGTGAGGGATCTTTGCCCAGGAGCTGGTAAATTTTTGATGAAAATAAGTAATACAAGAAGGCAAAGATGATAATGTTGCTGTTGGAGCTGTAACGAGACACAAATGCTATTTTGATGGTTTTCTCTGAAAGAAATACACGAAGCCCAAGCAATTTAATTAAAGATCTCCCAGGCTTTGCAATCAGCACTGCTACAGATGAAGGGAAATCGACTTTTATGTGGCGAAACTGGAGAGACTTTCCCATTAAAATAAAAAGAAAGATGAGGAAAAAAAAGCATTTTAAGGAATTTTTTTTTTCTTTGCAAGGACATGAAGGATCTACATTGTCTGAGTGAGAGAAAAACTGTGATTAGCTCAGATAAAACACGGGATTTGGGGGCTTTTTATGTCTTATGAATACATGCATGACATTACACTTGTCTGCTTAACACTGAGCACATCTCCAAGGAGTCCTTTGGCAAAGGCATTTGGGAAGAAGAAAAGGGAGAAACTCCTGGGCAAATAAAGATGCCAACAGGTAGAAACAGGCATTCACCTATTTAGATTCTGAAGCGCCTTCTGAGCTATTCCAGAGCAAATACCCAAAGCCCAGGATGCAGCTTTTGAGGCTGCTGAGGTCTTTAAACTGAAGAGTTAGGATAGGTCTCTCAGCAAAAATGTTTTTAGTCTTGGCAAGGAAGCTCAGAGAAAGTGAGGATTTTTGACCTGAGTGTTCAGGGGGCTCTGACCACCTGGGACTGATCTGCCTGGAGGAGCAGGAAACGCTGTGAGGCTCGAGTTGATGGAAATAGCTCCTGTTTCCTCTGCATCCCATCCCCAGCGAGGCTGGGAGATGCACAGGATCCCACACGCATCCAGGGTTTGCTGCAGAACACCAGGGAAAAGGCGAGGGGGAAGATGAATCCCGTTTACTCTGAAGAAGCCCGTGATTAATGCAGCTTGGAGAGAGCTGTAGGAAGGGGAATTGCTTAAGAAGATGGAAGGAAGTCCATGGCTGTCCCTCGTTGATACTATATATGGTGCTTGGTCAGTTGTGCTCGAGGAGCAGCAGCCAGAATTGCATTTTTATTGTATTTCTTTTTAAAGCAGGGAAAAAAGGTCAAATAACTGCGCTGTGTTCAAAGGGCACAGTGATGGATAACACTGAGAGTGGCAGCTGCTGAATTTCCACGCCTGGGAGCATTTTTGAGGCTGCTGCAGGGGTTATGCTCCCCTGCCTTCTGCCAGGCCAGTGGCCTCTCTGTTCCCACTCCCTTGGGATTCTCCCAGCTCCAGTTTTGAACCATTGGACTGGCTTGGCAGGGAACTGGGTTGGGTTTGACGCAGGCATTCTCGGGAGCAGAGCTGGGTGTTTGTGTGGGGTCAGCAGTGAGCAGGAGATGGGAATCAGAGCATGGAAAGGGGCTTTCTCCTGTTGTTGCTGATGCCCAGTGCACAAATAACCCCAGGATAACGCCAGGGCAGTATGGACAGAGGTTGGAGGTGTTTCAGCTGACCAAAGAGGTCACTCGTAGGTGAAGAGACAACTGGTGGCCACAGGCTGGCAGAGGAACATCCTGTGCTGCACCAAGGCAATCAGCAAGAAATGAGTTCCTGCTGCCTCAGAGATACCCCAGAGGATCACAGCTCCTTCCCTGCCCCATCCCACTGCCCAGAAAGCCATAAATTCACCTTCAGCAGCAG
Organism: Corvus brachyrhynchos; assembly: GCF_000691975.1. NCBI lineage: Eukaryota > Metazoa > Chordata > Aves > Passeriformes > Corvidae > Corvus > Corvus brachyrhynchos. The sequence continues at coordinate 407,727 of NW_008239324.1, read as the reverse complement.
CACCCTGCAATCTCAGTGCCCTTTCCACCTCCCCGATAGCTCAGGCTCGCTTAATGGGATCGGACCATTTAATCCCACCATGAACTGGTCACCCCAGCAGGGTGATTTCTCAGAGTTAGGGACATCTTGGTTGTCCAAACTCCTCTCCAAACCCTCATTTAGTGTCCAAAGCATCTGGGGCTGCATTTGTTGCAAATCCTGACAGGCTTTTCCCTCTCTGATCCCACCAGCACTGATAACCAGCACTGCAGAAAGCCCAGGAACATCCCCCCTTCCCTCCTCTCCCCTTTTACATCTGCTCTACATTTCCATCCCAGAAATTAGAGAACTCAGTTGTGCAGAATTACAGAGCTGGAGTATGGAACTGATTGGGTATTCAAGCTAAATAAGATGAATTTAAAGATCTCTCCAGGAAATTGAGTGGAACACCCAAACTGACATTGGGTATTAAATATTATATTTGTGCAGTTGCTCTTTCGAGCCCGTTGGCATCGAACATCTGGGAGCACGATTGAGAACACGCAGAAACTGAATACCTGCTCAAAATTATGCTCATCAGAGCTCAGAAATTAAAATATTACTGAGTACACTCTGAGCCAGTCCTTTCCTACAAGGTAGGGCTATTAAAATATGATTAGCTGAGCCATATCTGCTCTGAGAACTGTCACACACCATTACAGCTGAAAAGACCTTGATGCAACACTCTTGGCACAGCCCCCTGCTTGATCAGCAGCAAGATGCTGAAGCATGAACCTTGCAAATGCTCACCCCAGCAGGAGGGGAATTAAAAAGAATTAAAAAGAGAAGTTGGGGGCTCTTAGAGCATTGGTTGTGCAAATTCAGGTGGGTTTGGGCTCCTCTTTAAGCAAGCCGAAAGCTTGGATGTTTTGGGGTTTTTTCTGATGTGGGAAGAGCTTTGCCCTTCACTGCCTCGAGCGTGTGTTGTCTCTTCATCATCACCCAGGACAGAGCTGGGGATTTCTTCCTGCCACAGCTCCCTGCAATCACAGCTCCCTGTCCCCACAATGTTCCCATTTCCAAGAGCTCCACACACTCCATGGGTGGTCAGGATTACGTTTCCCCCTCCTTGCTGGAGAATAACATTCAAACAACCGCAGAAAACCTGCAGGGCCTGGGCTCAGGTCGGGTTAATTATGATCCTCTCCTGCTTCTGGAATCACAGTGACATATCCATATATCTGCATTTATAGCTATAAAAAAGCCTTTGCATTATGCGACCACCATCTATTTTTTTTTTTTTTCATTTTTTTTTAAAGCCTGGCTGCACTAAACCAGACACCCGAGGAAGAAGCAGCTTTGCAAAAACAAGGCAGAAACGCGGTTGGGGTTTTTTTCAGGACTGAGGCCAGGCGAGGTCCGAGGTCCCAGCCCCGGTGCCCCCACTGCGCTGCTCCCTGGCCGCCCTAATCCGTGCAGAATTCCCGCAAAAGCCGAGGCAGCGCTGCCTGTCCCGGCCCGGCGGGAGCCGCCGCTGCCTGGCTGTGTCAGGGCTTATTACTCCGTGTTTTCACACGTATCCCCAAGGTGTTGAACTCGCCCCGAAGGTTAATTAGTAATTTATTGCCCTGTCATCAGTTCGAGGCTACTAATGGCTTCAATTTAGCCCCAGGGCTTTTGGTTTTCTTTTTTTTTTTTTTTTCTTTTTTATTCTTTTTTCTTTCCTTTTTTTTTCGGTTTTTTTTTTTCCTCCTGCCTGCTTCGGAAGATCTGCGAGTTGAAGCACACGGGAAAGAGGCAAATCTACTTGGAAAAGCACCTGGAAATAAGGTCCAAAGGAATAGCTGAAGATCAGAGAATCACAGAATGGGTTGGGTTGGAAGGGACCATAAACATCTTCCCATTCCAAGCTCCTGCCGTGGGCAAGGGAATTCTTCCACAAGCAACATCCTTTTCCCCTCTCCATCTCTGGGAGCTGCAACAGTGGGATGTGCCTGGTGATTCTGGGTGCCAGGCTCCCAGTGCATCCTCTCTCACAGGAGAGAAATTGTGTGATTTTAGGGAAAAAAGGGAAGAATTAGATATCAAGAATATTTGGGGTTTCTTTCAGCCAAAAAACTGCAAGAAATCCCTTGCAACTCGCTCCAGGGAGGAATACAGCGGCAAAACCCGGACCCAGAGGGGAGCAGGGGCTGTGGGATTCCTGCATCCTGCCCATCCCTGTGCTGGGTTGAGCCAGTCCAGGCAGGAGGGTGGAAAGGTGCAGTCCTCCAAACTGCGTGAGCTGTCAGCCAGAAAGGAAAAAGGTACAGACATTTCTTTGGATTTTGATTTAAAAAGGAAAAAACCTCCAGTTTTCACCTCCACGCACGTGGATTCCCAGAGCAATATCTGCTATTCCCCTCCCCAGTTTAATTTATGGCCATTAACTTTAGGGCTAAGGACAGTTTATGGAAAAAAACACCTGCTTTCCCCTCCTCCCGGGGCAAGGGTGGAATTTTCTCTGACTCTGCATCCTAAATAAAGCTCCGTTCCAGGCCCTGATGATTCATGCCATGGCTCACACACACATGCCTTATGTTAGAGGCCCTGTCAAGATGCTCGTGCCCCTTTGGAGCTGCAGGACTTTGCACAGAGCTCATTTATCCACATCCCCAGGGGGAATCTGAGCCCTGGGCCCAGCTGCCCTGGTGGTGATGGCCACAAAATCAGATTAGTTTGGGTTGGAAAGGACCTTTAATTTCTTCTAGTCCAACCCTCCTGCAGGGATATCTTCAGCTAGATCAGGTTGCTCCCCGTTCAACCTGACCTTGAATTTTGCCAGGAATGGGACATCCACCACCTCTCTGGGCAACCTGTGCCAGTGTTTTATGAGCCTTGGTGTGGAAAACTCCTTCCATCCATGTGCCAGCCCCTTGCAGGAAGTCGGGGGGGTGCTCTGTCCACCTTAGGGTCACTGGGACCCCAGCAAAGCCCCCCAGTTCTGCTTCCAGCTTGGCTTTCTACATCCCAAACCCATGCCGTCCTTTCCATCTCTTCTCCAAACCCACCTTACACAAGCACCACGCTCAGGCCTCGTTGTGCTTTCTCAGCCCTTTGACACAGGTCCCTGGCTCTGCTTCTGTCATTATAAAAGATTGGCTTTCCGTGATGGAGCTTTCAGCCAAGGGGAAAAAGAAACGGGATTAAAAAAAAACGAGAAAAGAAGAAAAAAATAAAAAGGAAAAAGAAATCAAAACGAGACTTGTTGGCAGCAAACGGAAGATAAAACCTGGACACTCATCCAAGCTTTTGTTTGAAAACTGATAGCCAGCACTGGGTAGCTCCAGGGACCCCCCACACTGCAAACACCCCTTCCCAGAGCAGGGTGTCCCACGCAAGGCTGGACCCCCGGCATTTTTCCCCCTTTCCCACATCCCCACCACGCTCCAGCCTCAGCACCAGGGCAGGTTTGGCCCCGCTGCATTTTCTGAGTGCGAGCAGAGCAAGGTGGTGCTGGTGGGGTGGGGGGAGAAGCCTGTGACTAATCTTGTAACCTTTCCTTTCAGTGTTTAAGAGAAGCGAAGGCTGTTTACAATAAAAGCGAATGATATTTTTCATCCTTCCAAATGGAACAAGGATTCTATAAACAGAGGAACCTCAGACACAGCAAACACCTGTTGAAGGGAACCGGCTTGAGAAGACGCCCGAGGACTCTCTGTCCATCCATCAAAGCCTCCTGGTGACTCGTGGTCAAGTTCAAGTCGAAGTGCACGGCACAGATCTGCTGATGGGCGGAGGCTGGGATAAGCTGAAGCATCAGCAAATATCCTTGGGTTTTCCTTGGGAAGTTATGGAGCAGGGAAGAGCTTTCTACCTCCTGAGCTAAGGAGTTCAGGTCTGCACGTTCCTAGAGAGTTCCTCAGTTGGATTGGAGCAGTTTTTCCTGTTGTCTGGTATTGCACTTCCAAGGAGGAGCCCCAGTTTGGGAGTTACGGAATAACCTGTCAAAACTTTCCCTGTCTTCCCTATAGCCCTTGGCTCAGGTTTCAGCCCTGCACCAAAACATGTAAGCTTTGATTTCATCCAAGCTGCTGTGGCTTTGAGTTCTTCCCAAGCTAATCAAATCAAACCCAACCGTGTTCACATAATCCTGCAGGCTGGGTTTGAAATCAGGAACTCCGCCGGCTTCAGTGGTGTCTTGTGGTGGTGAATTCCTTGGATTAATCATGGATATCTTCCCACAATATAGCCTGCATCATACCCCCGGTAATTACTGACCTCAGGGATCTAAATCAGTGTCATAGCCACCTTTTATTTTGCAATTTTTTTCCACAAAGCTTGGTCAAAGCCAACCAGAATTGTGCCAGGGAGCACCTGCGAGCCACCCATGGGTTTGGAATCATGCAATATCTGGAGCGGGATTGATTCCAAAAGGATCCCACTCCCCTGAGGAGTGACTTTCCCCATGAGCCGCCAGAAGAGGAATTTCCAAGGCCATTATTCAAAACCGTGACAATTCCATCCTCATTATGGCTTCTTTTTCCCTTTTCCCACCCCTCCAAGAGCAAGGCAGGGATGTATCCTCTGTTCCAGCACGGATGTCTCAGCTTGGATAAATCAGCCCCACTGATGCCGTGCTTACACCTACTCCAGAACCTGCTCTCCTGTATTTTATATCTTGTCTTTCCCTGGCTGGGGATGAGGAAGGCTCCATCAAAGTGCAAACTACCTGTTTATCTGACATCCCATCCCAGAGGATGAGCCAGCAGCGCAGGACTCATCGGAAACACAGCTGATAAAGTGCAAAGAAAATCGTCGTCTTCCGCGCTTGTAATTCTTCCGAAAGCTTCGCTTCCAAAACATTTTTCCACCTGTTATGAGAAAGGTTGTCTTGCTCTGCCTGGCCTCTGGAAGTGTGTGCTGACAGGCTGTGTGTAATGTCATCTCACTGCTTTCAATCCTGCTCCAAGCTCGGGAATCCAGCGGGCTGGGCTGAGGATTGCTCAGTTGGAAGGGGGAGGAGGTTGTTTTATTCTCAGACTTTGTTTCGATGGGTTGGGTTTGCTCCTGCCCTAATGAACAGGTTGGCACAGGTGATTAATTATGAACAGGATTTAAAGTCAAGCTGTCCTTCAGAGCAGCAAATACCTGTGGTCACTTGGTGCCCAGTTCACCCACAGCAGCCTCTGCATTCACTTCCTTTAAGAAATGCCCAAGGTTTTGTTCCATATGCATTTTCTGTATCCTATTAAATTCATTGCTACTCACAACTTCTACGGGTTCGAAAATTACAGCAGTTAAAGGTTAGAAAATATATCATAAAATCATGGAATGGTTTGGGTTGGAAGGGATTTTAAAGCTCTTCTCATCCCACCCCCTGCCATGGGCAGAGACACCTTCCACTAGCCCAGGTTGCTCCAAATCCCGTCCATCCTGGCCTTGGACACTGCCAGGGATCCAGGGGCAGCCACAGCTGCTCTGGGCACCCTGTGCCAGGGCCTCCCCACCCTCACAGGGAAGAATTTCTTCCCAATATCCCATCTCACCCTACCCTCTGGAAGCCGTTCCTTCTTGTCCTGTCACTCCAATTCCCTATAAACAGTCTCTTTCCAGGCTCTCTCAAGGTACTGAAAGGCTGCAATTAGGACACCCCAAAACCTCTTCTCCAGGTTGAAACAATCCCAATTCAAGATACTCATCAAGTCTTGGCCACAAAAGTCTTTTCCTCAATACACACCTTTATCTCTTCTCTACCAAAACATCTCTATCCAATAAGCAAATAATGGGAATTTTGTTTCCTGGCGCCGCACATGGGACATACTTCCTGTTTCTTGGGGGTTTTTGTTGGGTTTTTTTTGGTTGCTTTATCAGTCCTTTCCTGTGAAACTCTTCATGTTGGAAAGGAGACAGTCACAGAGCTCTTAACATTTTCTCTTTATGAAGAAATGTGGCTTTTTATCCTTAAATAATTATTCATCTTGCTCCTTAATATAGACTCGATATAGCTGCTTTACAGTGTTCCAGTAACAGCCAGGCACTATCTCAGAATCGTGACTCATCTTCTTATCCCAAACTATCCATATTTCTCACAAAAACACCCAGCTGAGCACTCTTAAATATTTATGTCATCCCCAAAAGAGAGATAGGACTGGTATCAGCAGATCTGAGCCAAGGCTCACATCCAGGTTTAGAGCCCAAGTTCTCAGCTCACCCTGCATTTTTTAGAAGGGTCAAATCTGAGCCACCAGAATTTGCCTCTTGGCTTGGCTTGGAGTTGTTCATGCACAGGAGTGGAAAAGCAATCCCATCCTGTCTTGGGGTTTTCACTTGGATGAACTGAACAGAGCAATGAGGGGAATGCAGCACAGCCTTTGTAGGTTCGGTGCTCCTGTGGGGGATCCTCAAGGGACAATTGGAATGAGTGGGTGCCCTGGGGTCCAACACCTCAGGACCAGCAGGAGGGAACATGACTGGGGGTTCACCTTTGAGTTCCTAACCCGGTGTTGTAGGATTGACCCTCTGTGGATCAGTTTGGACCACATTTGATCCCACTTCCCCTGATTTTGTAACAGCTCAAGAAGTGATGACACCAGCTAAGGCGTTCCCATATAAACACGAGGACAATCAGGCAGATGAAACTTGGATCTGGATGAGGGTGCTCAGATCCAGCTTGCTGGCTTGAGCTTCCCTGTAACTCATATCCAGCTTGGGCAGCGAGAGCAGCAGAGCAGAATTCACGTGACTTTCTCCCCTTTCCCAGCCAGTCCATGGATTCCTCGCTGTCCCAGGAAACAACCATCATTTCTAACACTCCGTGCTCTCTCTATTTCCAAACTCACTCCCTCCAGGTCACCTTTTGGCTGCTTCTTCTCCACTTCCCGAGTCCAGCATTATCTCTGCCGATTGTTTCCAACTATAACACACATCAAAACTTCTTCCAAGCTACTTTGTCCTCCAGCCAGTACCTTTTAAAGCTGACAGGAGATGAGTGTGACTTGTACCTCACAAGGCTGGCTTCCCGCTCGAGGCATGTGGGCACAACACAGGAGTGCCAGAGAATTATATATAACACAGAACTGGACAAATGCAAAGACAGATTTAAATAAACCACAGTTCCACATGTGTCAATACGCTCAGGTTGATTGCTGGGCTGTTAGAAATCCAAGCTGGATGTACAGACTGAAGAAACAGCAACAATCACAGTCCAGAATAAGATAACATCTCCCCAAACTGCCTCTTACAGATTCCTGCTCGGTAGGTTGTTTTTTCGGTTCCGTGTCTTTCCCGGTTTTCATGGGCTGAGCACAGAACCAGGCTCTGTAACCCGAACTCAAGCACTCACAGCAGAGGATCTGCCCTTGCCCAGATGGTCCCACCAGAAGCTGTGCACAAGCCCAAGGCTGGGCCAGCTCCAGACAAGCGGTGACAGCTGTTTTGTTCATGCCAACGCCACCACAACCTCATGGCTCTGTCTCGCTGCCTCCACCTTCCTCCTCCAACTCCTCCTCCCAGCACAACAGCAGCAAGAGCCCAGCTTGGCTCTGGTTCCTGAGCCTTTGGACCACAACACTCTGCTTTGCCTGAGCTGATGTTAGATCTTGAACTGCTTTTCCACAATCCCACTCCCACCAAGGCCGCTGTGTCAGGTCCTCAGTGGCTGCACTTCCCACTGAAGCCACCAAAGCCAACGGAGCTGGGCTGAAACTCATCACCTGACTCACTTGGCTCTGAACCTTCGATTGTGGATTTCAAGGAGAAGAAACTCCAGCACTCCATGACTTTTTCCTGACCCCAGAAGAGCTGAAGTAATAAAATGTTCTCTGGTCATGTCCAAATCCCACAGGAGCCCTCAGTGCAACGGGCCACAAGCGTGCGCAAGGTACAGACCCAGCACTTGGAGACCACAGCCACGACCCGATGGCTGAGAATGTTAATTGTTCTCCATCGCCCCCAGCGATTTTAACATTTCATAATTCCTCCCCTGGCTGACAGCTGGATTCTTCCTTAATTACAAACCCGTTGGAGTTGAAAAATCAGATATTTCCTGGAATTTAAACAACCAATTTTCCACCCGTCAGCATCCAACAACACAATCCTACAGTTTCATTCTGAGCAGGCTGGAAAAAAGTCATCAGAGCATGCTGAATAAAGGGGGGAAAAGGGATTTTGATGACTTCAGACATTCAAATGCAGCATTCCTGGATCTTCGGATTCCATTGTAAGGTGAAAATAGCATTGACAAAACCACAATTCCATGTTTTTAAAAGGCAGCACGTGGTTAAATACTGTGGATGGATCTTTTAAACACAGCGCTGGCATCTGACGACGCAATTATTCCTCTCTGTCTTAGGGAATGCATCTTCGTTCAGAATTAATGCAGAATAAATATTGATTTCTTTTCCCCCTCATCGGTTACCACTGGATTTTTTCATTTTCTCTCTGCAGCAAATTGTTGAGACAGTAAGGAAAAGCTGCAAACTCCCAATTCTCAACCTGTTCAAAAGACAAAAGGAAAAGCCCTCGGACAGCTGCTGGCCTCCAGGAAACTCCAGGAATGGAGACCCACGACGCTGCATCCTAATTACATCCTTGGGGAACAGCAAAGAGCCCCAAACACTCATCCAGCAGAGGCAGGAACAGCAACACCACTTGACAGGACATCTCAGCTGCTTCTTTCTCTTCCAGAACCGACAGTTTCAGCCATGTGGGCTTTTTTTAAATTTATTTTTTATCAGTCTCTATCTCTTGTGGTCATGGGAAAGAAATAACCCTTCATCTGTAACTGATTAAAGAGGTTGGTGCTCGAGTTTGCAAGGAGCCTGAAATGAGAGCTGGTAGAGATTTGAAGAGCCTTGCTTGTTCCTGTGAACTGTGTGCTGTGACCTCCTGGAGGGATGTCACTGGACGGAGTCTTTGCCTTAACTGAGAAGAGACAACTGCAAATGGAAAATAAAAAAATACCAAAAAAGCATCACAAACCCAAAATGACCTTTGAAGCTGAGACTACACAAAAAAGCTGCCCCAGCTTGGAAACCTTGAAAGTCACTGAGTCTGGGGCAGCTGTGTAATGAGGACTTTCCAGAGGAAGCAATTTTATTAGGGAAAGCAATCATGGAACTTGGAGTGCTCTTTGAGCAATGGAACTCGAAGAAAGAATGTGTTTTGCATTGGTTTGGGTTTGTCCTTCCCTTGGGAGCAGCTGGGTTTTCCCCATATTATCCCATTCTCATGGTTTCATCTATTTCAGCATCACCTCTGTTTTCCTGGTTTTTCCTGTGGGAGGAGGGCTCCATGAAGAGCTCCTTTATCCTCCTGTGAGACACAAACTCTCCCCACCTCTGAGTGTGGTGCTGCACCTTGCTCAAGGCACTCAGGGGAGAGGATTGAGGAGCCAGCAGGGATTTGCACTTGTGGGGACACTGAGTCGAGCCCAGTTTAAAACCTCTCAGCTCAGAGCATCTGCAAAGCTGAGCCTGAGGGGATGATGCAATTGGCACCACGGAGATTTCCCCAGCCTCAGCTCATTTAAAGCAGGTGAGAAGCTGTGGAAAATGCTCTGGAAACAACACAGCCCATCATGGGAGATGATTTGTCCCTGGACAGCCGAAGGAAGGGTTGCCAAAGGCATTTAAAAAGCTCCTTTTGCCTTCAGCAGGGAGAAGGAGGAACACCTGTTTCAAGGAATGGGAGCAATCCTGGAGAGCACGTGCGGAGGGTTTTTTAAATGGACTTGTCCAGCAACTTAAATGGAAATGTTGTTCCTAAAGTTTATTGGGAGATTTGAGTATATTTAACCCAGAAACCCACAGCAAAAAAATGTGGGATGGAAGCCCCGAGGGTGACTAGAAAGAACAAATCCCACATCGATCACTACAGTTGGGGGGAAATCTTTAGGGGAGGGGCTGTTTGACCCATTTTCACTCTTTCTGCCAGCATTTAGCTGGATGCAGCTCACCAGAGAATTTATTTCATCCTGTTAAAGTCTATTTAGTGGGAGTAGCACAGCCTGTGGAGGAAAATCAACGATGCCAAGGTAAATCCTCCCCCAGTTATTAGTGCTGGGAAGGGGTGGGAAGATCTTTAATAATAAGGGAGGCTGAGGAGAGATGTCTGTTTTTCATAATTGCACAGTGCTCCCAAGACAGCTGTTCAGCCATCTTGAAAATCAATGTTTTGATGCCCTCTGAACCTTCTTTTCCTGTTGAGTGTCTCTCCTACAGGTTGCTCCCCAGGATGAAAACAATAAAAGCAAATATATAACAGTAAAGGCCTGAGGTTAATGTCTTTAACAAGATAATGTTACTTAAGGGAACTGTAAACCAAATCATTCCTAAATTCCATTTGTTCTTTGCAATCTAGGATATATTATGAAACCATATGTGTGCCTATGGATTTTTCGCAGGAACACAACTGCATTTTCACATTGTGTGTTCCAATATTCCAGTATCACGTGGTTTGCTGAGAATTATTATTATTCTAACTATTAAGGCTTTTATTAATATCTTGCTGTTGCAGCTGTGCCATAAGGAATCACAGCCTAACCTGGCTGGCTGTGGTTTAAGTGTGCAAGATCTAAACAAATTTGCACCAGGTCATTTTACCAAGAGTTTCTTTCTATGGATTGAGTATCACAAGGGAATTCAGTCCAACCAACTGGCACATGCCGTTATTATTTTTAAATTTTCACCAGTGAAGAGCTTGCAAAAATTGCCTCAAGCTGCCTTCCTTGTGTGTTTGGGATCTTAAGAAAAGCAAGCAGGAAAGGGTAAATAATCTTCTGAGCACATGTGCTGGGTTTTACAACCACTGGAAACTTCACTCAAGACATGCTCAGGTAACTCTGTCCAGAAATTCCTTTTGCAGAATTCTCAGACATTCCCTGCAATTCAATTAGCTGTGAGCAAATTTGATATGAAACGAGACTCTGACCCTACAAGTGTGTTTTTTGCCTTGATTTTCATGGAAATGGGAGCCACAAAGAAGTGCAGAGTAAAGGAATGAGTCGAGTTTATTTAACTTTCTATTATCTGCAATGCTATAAAACCTGGAAATGAAATAGAAACAGAATCTTACCAAAACATTTTGGAAGTTGTCCAGAAAAAATCAAAGGACACTTGTTCCTGCTG
>NW_008239324.1:393007-396637 GCF_000691975.1 Corvus brachyrhynchos | reverse complement strand
CTGCTGATGTCTGCACCACTGGATTAATTTCCATTAAGCCAAGAGAAGGAAAATCCCTGCCAGCCACTCTTTGGTGGCAAAAATCTCAGTTTCTTGTGCCTTCAGCTTTCAAACCTACACAGAGGCAATGGATGCAAGAATTTGATAACCATGAAAAACCCCGAGAGTTTGGAAAATATTGGCCTGAGTCCAGTTCTTCCTCCTCTTGAGTCTGTCAGGAGTATTTGGCTTCATGTCTGCCACAAGGATCAGCCGGGAGGGGGTTTGAGTGTGAACCAAGAATCTCCAAGTGGTCAAGGCAGAAAGACAAAGCTCTTTGCCCCTATTTACAGCAGGGATAGGTTTAATCAGCCCTTTTAATTAACCCAACCTCATCAAACCATCCCAGCTGCTGGTACAGCACAGCCCTGGGGCAGGGGATGTGTTTATCTCATTAATTGTCTGAATTCTTCCTTCTCTGCCAGCAGCAGAACGACCAGAGCCATTGTCCCACCCTTCCCAGGATCCACTTCCCAACTCAGGGTGCACCTGCCTTCATCCATAGAATGATTAGAAAGGGCCATGAAAGTGATGCTGTTTAACCAGCAGACATTTCAATTCATATTTATTATAGAAAACACATGAGCAAGGTGATGATTTTCCTGGTAGCAAATAAATCCCCAGAACTAATATTTTCTGTGGTGGATTAAAGGGAAATCCTACAGTATGAATAAAAGAAAAAAGCAGCAGACAACTTTCAATGTCGCTCAGCTTTTTTACACTTGGAGTAAATCCTGAATTATAACTTGGATAAAGAGAAGAAGATTTGATAAACATTTAATTATGAGAGGCAGATTATGGTCGTAAGGAACAATTCCTCATTATTTCTTAGAAGGGAAATTTCAAATTAAATATTCAGGCTGTGGTTGTAAGACAAAGAAGAATCTTTTCTTACACTTCATAATTGCAATGAATAAACATTGCCCCAAGGATGTTTTGGGTACTGAGATCACAAAAAAGTCTAAAAATCCACTGTCCTCTTTGCTGCCGCTGGGAAAAGAATGACAAATTTTAAATAAAAATCAGCATATTTATATCTAAAAGCCCTTGAGCACTTCTGGCTCTCAGCTCTGTTTCCACCAGTTTAAAGTTCCTCGTGGTTTGCAACTGGTTTTTCAAGGGATCAAACCCTGCAGCTTTTTGCTGCCTGTTTGCCAGCGTGAAATCTTCATTCTGGAAAAAGCAAACCCTTTAGCAGGAGATTTGGGATCCCTGGACGTGGAGACACATGGATTTGGAATGCCTCTGCCAGAAAGACAAACTGACACTCCATCCTAATCAACATATTCTGAAACAATAACAAAGAAACATTTACCTCAACCTCCCACCAACCAAAGTTATTTTTAGATGCTTTTTTTTTTTTCCCCCTAAATTAAAAAATAACCACAGAAAGCCCCCAAAATCTTTTAATCTAATCTTGGCTATATTTTCCCCTTCAATGCCTGAGGGATACAAGATTATTTATAACAGGAAACCTTTGATTTCGGAGCTTTTATGTTTTTTGGGTTTTTTTCAATGTTCCAACGCACAAGACACGGAGTTGTTGGGCTTTTTAGGCAAAAAGCAAATTGCAAAGTGCATCCAGGGCTAATCCTGCCCCTGCTCCCTGCTGCTGGCGTGACCTGGAGCAGGATTAGATCCATGAGAAGGGGTAGGATGATCCCACCCTCAGGAGAACAGCATCCCATCCGTGCCCGCGGTGACAGACGCGTTAAGGAGCCCCTTGGGAATTTCCCTTCCCATTAGCACGGCCAGTGTGAAGTTTGCAGCGGGGTCAAGGCAGGGCCTGAGCATCTCCCTGACAACAGCACGGCCAGAAGGGCCTCCCCCGGCCTTCCCAAGATCCATGGAAAATTTCTCACTGATTTCATGGCTTGGAGTCAGGGCCAGGAGAAGCACGTGGATGGTGCTATCCCGTTTTTCCTCTTTGCACAACGTTTATGGATGTAGGGAGTGTAAAATCCAGCTCTGCCTCTTGGGGAGGGATGAGATGAACTCGGAAGTCTTTTCCCACCTAAACCATTCCATGATTCTGATTCTACTCCATAAAATCAGAGCCTGCCTTTGGGATTTATCATCTCAGGATGGTTGAGACTCCAATGTTAAACCATGGAATAATTGAGGTTGGAAGAGACTTCTGAAGATCTCCTGGGCTGTCAGAGCCAGACCAGCTTTGATGCTGCAAGAGGTTGCTCAGGTCCATCCAATTCCTTGTAGTCAGGCATCATCCTGGAAAACCTCCTGCCAGAGCTGGCGGGGATCAGCCTCTTCCTGGCAGAGAGGTGAGCACTTCAAGCATCCCAGAAAAAGCTGGATGGTTTCCTCAGCCCTCCCTGGAGCAATCTCCTGGCTGTCTTGGAGACAGCTCAGCAGAGGGACATGGTGGGATGAAAATTCCAAATCTCTCTCCATCTTCTTTGTAGGCCTTGAGGCCCTGGGAAGCTGAAATTGGGTCACTCCAAAGCTTTCCCTTCTCCAGATTGACCAATCCCCATTTCCAATGCTCCAGCCCCAAAGGGAGTCTGAGTGTTGTGAAAAATGATTTAAAGATGAATCTTGAATCAGAAAAGTGGGAAGAGGGAGGCTGGGAGGAATGACTCAGATGAACTCCAGAAATCCAGAGGCATGGAGCTCCACACCTCCAGCACCTAAACTTTTTCTAAGGTCCTTCCAAACAGCTTCCATGGCCAAAAGGAACCAAAAATCCCTTCGAAGGATGCCCATGTCTAAACACGAGAGGCTGGAAGACACCAGCAGGGCTCCAGGAAATTCTTCCAGCCCTCCTGGCTTGTTTATGAGGAGTCTCAGGCACTGTAAACAGCTTTATTTGTGTGTGTGTGAGTTGTACCAGGAAAGGAACAAGGGAGCAGCACAAAACCAAGGAAACTTGGCTGGAAAAAGCACCCAAACACGTCAAGATGAAGAAATGCCCTCCAATCCCTCATCCCTCCTTGGAGAGCGCTGGGATCCCTCACACGTCAGGGATGGAAACACAAAGTGTCACCAACACCCATTGTTGTTTTCCTTGGATTTATGCTGATGTCACAAAAAGCTCCTCATCCACCTGCTCCAGGTGACCCTGGCACAATCCTGTAGGGAATATAAGTGATATCTCAATTAAAACTAGCTGGAAATTAGTCCACACACATTTTCCTCGTTCCAAGACCCCAAGACTTTTACCGAGGACAGTTAATTTCCCTGGACATGGGTTTTTATGGAGGCTTTTTTCCCTCCTTTAAGTTGGTGGAGGAAAAGAGGATGACCAGATAATTTCTGCAGTCCTTTTTTCTCTCTTTTTTTTTTTTTTTTTTTTGCTTTCTCTGTCCTTTAATTTCAATTTCAACCAATTTGGGGCTGATCTTTTTTGGAAGAGTGGGAGCATCCCTCAAAATACCAGCAACAAAAATGGAATAAAAGGAAAAACGTGGAAATGAGGAAACGTGGACAGATCAGAGACAGTTTGAGGTCCTGCCTAAGGGCGCACCTGCTCAAAAATGATGCCCTCACTCGTGATTTGCATCTTCTTCACCTCTGTGCCTTGCTCTACCTGTGAGGCAAGAAATTCTCTCTTAATTAAGATGAACCTTAGGG
>NW_008239324.1:353456-392992 GCF_000691975.1 Corvus brachyrhynchos | reverse complement strand
GTCCAGTCTGCCATGACATATCCCAGGAGGAAACAGCCAAGATGTCCTGGATAGAGAGAGCTCGCTTTGGTCCTCCCAGCTTTATTTTCCAATTTTGAAGTTCTCTCTGTGGGACTCGGAGAGTTTTGATGCCATCTTAGGGAAAAAATCTGTGTCCACACATCTAAAAACACCACAAACAGATTCAAATCCTCTGCTCTGTGTATTCTACCCCAATGAGCACTTCACCAAAGGTAAACAAAAACAGCTTTTCCTCTTCTGACTTGTCCCATGAAGCTTTAGTTGGGCCTCCATGTAATCCATGGGATTTCTGCAGCATTTAGTTTTAACTCCGTAATTTGTACGGCTGCCTGAGGTGCTTCCAAATGCACTGCAACTCAATTTTGGTCTCTTCCCAACTGCCTAATTAAAACCAGGGAATAAAATCATTTGGCCTAGGTGATTTTTAATTCTTCTTTCCTCCTCCTTTTATTTTTTAATCAAAAGAGATCTTCAGAGTCGGGAGATTATTCCAAACAGCCCCTTGGAAAGGGCACCCGCTGGAAATCCTACAGAGAAGGGGAGGAGAGCTCGTTCAGTCTGGACGCCAAAGGTTATGGCGCACACAGGAAAAATCAAGTTGCTTGTGATCCTCCTCTCATTGCAGCATCCCTTTTGGAATGATGTCATGAGGAAAAGAAGTTTTTCCCCCCTCCAAAGCCTTAATGAGTATTTTGGAACCTCTGATGAGGGAACAACCCTGGGAGAGCCGGGTGTGGGTCACAAATACGCTCGAGGGTGTCCTTTGGGGAGTCAGCAAAACCTGGGAGCAGGGAACACCTTTCCACATCCAGAGGAAATCTCCAGACTGCTGCAGACTCCTTTACGGGGAAAAACTTGAGGGACATAAGGAAAATCTTCCCCTCAACACACAGAGAGTGAATTTGGAAGCCTGTGAACAAGAAATGACTTTTCTCCTCACCGTGTCCATACAGACAAGGATCAAAATCTGGGCCTTGTAATTGTTTGGTGCAAGAACTCCCGGATTGAAGCTTGGCTTTTGCGGTATCTGGCTCGGCATGTCCACCTCATGTGGATCAAAGACTACATGGTAGAATTAAGCAAATATAATCAGTGTAATATGATTCATTCTTGTCCTGCTCAGCAGATGTTGGAACAGATGTCAGGTAAAAAAAAACTGCTGGGGAGTGAGTGCATTATTTTGAATTAGTGCATTTAAGAGAAGGGAGTATCTTTATTAATCCCATTTAAGGTGAAAGAGAGTATTTATGGCTTTGGTTCCTGGGAAATTATCCTCCCTTTGCCTTGGATTGTGGGCAGCAATCAGTGGTTCCCTATCAGGAACAGGACAGTGCTGGTGGGCTGGGATCCTTTCCTATCATCCTGCTCAGCCTAAATCTCCACCACCTTGGGAAGCAACATTTAAAACACCAAAGAATTACAGGGTTGAAAATTTGGAGTCGCTTCTAACCTGCTATCGGGGGGAAACCTTTGATTTGGCTCGTGTTCTACAGTTGCCATCATTACATTTTTGGGAGCTCCCTGGGTCGTTTTTCCTGTTTGATAAACACATTAGCAAAAACCTTCCTTTTTCTGGCATTTCTACATCAGCACCAAAACCAAGGGAGTTCTGTTACACACTCATTACACAGAATTACAGTGACTGATGCAAAACTGGCAATTAATGAGGCAAACTCCCTTTTAGGCATTTATCTGAAGCTGTAGTGACCACCCAGAGTTCCCATCACCCAATTTCAATCTGTAGGCACAACTGGAGCAGACCTTGAGCATCCCCGCTTTGCTCAGCCAAGAATGTTTCTGCAGAGTTTAAAAGCTCTGCCTCCTTTGTTAGTCAGAACTCCACAAACCCTAAAAAAACCCCTCGTAGCCGAAAAAGAGCTGCTTGGAAAAGTGCCTGGCTATGAGTAACCCATCTCAAATTCCAGATATTCTGAGGGAAATTGCTTGGCCTGCCAGAGCAGTAGTGCAGGGCAGGTTGGTGGGGACGGGAAGGGAATTTCTTCCATGTTCAGTGAGATTCCTCTTTGATCATTCTGGATTTTAATCAGCTGGTGGGAAAACCTCAGGATCCAGGTGGCTTTTCCTGATAAGTTCCATGGGCCAGAGAGCTCCAGCAGCCGCTCTTTAAAAGGAGGAGAAATCAAAACAAACAAATAGGAAGCTTTGGGGTGACTCTGCTCCTCCACTCAGCATTTTCATATCAGCAAAGGACATCGAGCCCTTCATCCCTGAGGGTCATTAATTTCTTCAGGGATCCTGGATGGTTTCCCTCTGAATCTCTGTGGAGATGCTGCTTTTTATAACCACCTAATGTCACTGGGGAAAGTTTCTGCAGCCAGCACATTCACTGAGCCACCAGTGCTGACATTTCCCCTGTGATGTGGCTTTGTTAACTCTGTCTGGCCATCCACATAAGGTCATTCTTTGCAAGAACAAGCAATTCCCCAGCCACATTAGAGCAAACCAGCAATACCTGCAAAAACCAGGCTTCAATCACGTTATTTCATTTATTCCTCATTGCCCTTAATGTTAATTTAGTATATTTTTCGGATTTTCTCACTTTCTTTGCCATCAGAACACGTTACAGCTCTGCCCACTGCACACAGAGAAGTTCCCATGTTTTGGAAACCTTTCAAGTGGTGAACATATTTAGATGTGTGCCTGAAACACAAGCCTGTGTTGTTGTTGTAAGGGTATGGATCTTACTTTAGCTACAAGGCTTGGGAATTCAATTAGGAGCAGAATGTGGAGCAGGAGGCAGCAGAAAGCTGGTGGTCAAAACTTTCCCGAGTTCCGATTTTCTCTGGGACCTTCCTCCCATCACCTCACCTCCACACGTGCATGATCCTTTCCCATTCATTTATTCCACCCTTCCAGAATCTGCTCCTAAAGCCAGCAAACAGGCTGGATATTAGAGCCAGACCCCAAAGCTCCTACTGGGCTCCTTTCCAGCCGTGTATTCGTGAAAAGGCTTTGCTGAAGAAGCCTTTCAAAGAGCAGCTGGAGGAACGGATGCCCCCACCTTGCTTTGTTTTGGAGCAAGCTGAAATGATCCCTTAAGCAAATCCCTTCTGCGATCCCTCCTGTGATCCAGAGACTGAATTCTGTCCTGCTTTTACCAAGGAGCTGCACCCCAACGCTGCTGCTTGATGGCGACCACGGCGATTATTTTCATTTTCCAAAACAGAGGAGACAGAGCAAAGAAACGCTCCAGGCAAAATTCTTGCACACAAAGTGCTCGAGCCCGAAAGGTGTGATGAAAGCATAATCCTGCACATAACCCTCAGTTCTGCTGCCTAAAATAATACTCCAGGATGCTGGCAGGGGAATACTACGCTTCCTGTGAGTGTTTCAGTTCACATTCTCCCAAAAATAACACAGCGACTGTTAACACCTGCACTTTTCAACATTTCCTTGCTAACAACAAGGAGATTAATGGGTTCCATTGAAAAAGACCTTTTTGACCTCATTTATGATGTTGAGAAGATCAGGAAATTGCCTGCTAATCCAAATCTTGATAATCCCAGGATTCTTCAGAAAGGATCCTGGCTCGAAGCATTCAGCAGGGGAAGGGTTGGATCCAGGACAGGATCCACAGGGAATCACAGCGGGTGGGTCCCTGTGGTAAGGGATGAAAGGAAGGGATGGGAATGCAGGAATGGAGGTTGCTCAGCCTGCCCAGTGCTGCAGACCACAGCAACAACTTCATTTGGCCAAGACATTGCTCCCATTTTGGAAAACGTGGGAAGATGGGAGCCCTGGGGGGATTCCAGCAGCTCCCAGGGGCTCGAGGCAGGATTAGGCCAGGCTGACCATGCAGACAGATCATGGAGTGACCCAGAGAGCTCTGATCCAGCAGCACCTGATGGCTCAGTGCCACAGCAGCTGGGAGCTGGCATGGGAAGCAGGAGCTGCAGGTTGACTGCTCCTGGGAAAGTTCAGCCTGGCAGATGGCATCTCCTTGTGCCTCTGCCTGGGATTTCCAGAGGAAGTTTTCTTCCAGTTTTTCACACACAGCTCCAGCCTTCTGCTTTCAATTTTACAGAGCACTGGAGGGTATTTTTTTATCTTTTCTTGTTTATTTTCAATTTATTTATTTATTATAAACATGTACCAAACCCCAAGTGTTTGTCAGAGAGGTCCAGCCTTGAGAAAACGGCCTTGCCCAGACAGTTCAAGGTACAAATATATCAGCACCTCTACCTGCTTCTGCTTAAGGAAACATTCAGCCAGTAGATCAAATGCCATCTTAATTGAAAGCTTTGCAAAGAGCACAAATGAGCCAGGAAAAATCAGAAATAAGGAGCGGTGCAGCTCCTTCCCAACAGCAGCGAAAACAAAAATGAAACCAGTGCCTGGATTCAGCACAGGATGGGCAGGGCCAAGCTGAGGATGCTTTAGAGAAGGAGCAGCCTCAAAGAAGGACGATTTGTGCAGGACAGAGCCACTTCTCTTCTACATCTCCCTGAAATCCTGTTTGTCCCCGTGAAGAAACAGCCCCTAATTAATTTCGAGGTGTTAATTCATAGACAGGTGCCTTTCCTAGGCAAGGAGGAGGGAGTTTCCCAGGGGCTGAATTGGGTCTGTGGTGCTATGTTGCCACATCCTCCTTTTCACCAGTCAATCCCTGCACCTCTGGAAGGTGGAAAGAGCAGATTCCCTCTGGAAAGGAAAGAGCAGGAAAGAGCAGATTCCCTCTGGAAAGCCCTGCTGGGGAGCGAATGCTGGAATAGGGAGCGGGAGGCAGATGCCACAGCTCAGGCTTTCCATGGGAGTAAAGTGAACTGGATCCTTCCACTGCCAGGGAAGATGGACACATCCAGAGGGTGATCCCAGCCCAAAGATTGCATGGACAGACTCAGGCAACACATTCCCAGTGCTGCTGCTCCCTCCCTGCTTGCTCTGATCCCTTTGCCTTCATTACCACCTCCTCCCTCCTGCTTCTCTGCCATCCTTTAGTGCCCATTTCAGGCCTGTCTCTCCCCCCAAATGTTTCTCTGCTCAGCCCAATGAACCATCATAATGAACTCAAAAGGATTTTATTCCCAAAGCCAGCATGAGGTACAAATTCATCGAGCAGGAAATAACAACGTGCCCCCATTGTAGAGATTTATTTCCAAATTGTACTGATTGAGTTGTTTTGTAGACCCGGAGCAGGTGGGGAAAGGGAAACCACTGTGGGCATCCGAATCCTTTTGCTCCATAGGAAGTTTTCAGGCTGCTCCAAACAATCGGGGCTGAGAAAGTGCAGTTGATGTTGTGTTTGTACACAGGGATTGGCAGCCCAAGCGTGGAAAGGTCACTGAGGGCTGGGAGCTGGAGCCCATTGTTCGGTTCCCCACGGAGCTGCAGAAAACGCAGGGCACAGCTAAGGATATCCCGGCCAAAGTTCCTGCAAGGATTTTCCCAAGGCGTGCTTTGCATGCTGCTGGAAGAGAGAAAAATCACAAATATATCAATAAACACATCAATAATTCACTTTTTGGGGTTGAGCAGAGTAAAATTAGTAGAAATCTGGTCAAAATGCTTAGAAATTTCTTTTTTATTTCTTAATTAAAAGCTGAAGAATAAAACACATCCCCAAGTGCCTTCTGATGACTTTTTTCCAAGTTTCACAGTCATTCCGTTTTTCCAGAGATTACTTTCCCTCTGTAAAGGTAAAGGAAGTTAAAGAACTATAGGGAATTTTATTGACAACTGTTTGATTTGCTTTGGACTCGAGCTGCTGTAGGAAAATATTGGATGTGCTGATTTCTCACTGTTCTTATCTGACCATCCTCCAAAAAATGCCTTCATTCTCTTGAAACACAAATTAAATGCCTCTGTCATTGTAAATAACACTGAAGATGGTCAGAAAGCTTGAAATCACCTTCAGCCTGAGACCTCTTCATGTTCTTTAGGTTCCCTCAATGAAAATATCACAAAAATTCCACTTACAACTCCCTCAGTTGTGTTATCACAAGGTCCATTCAAACCCGGGGATTAATAATTGCAATAGAACAAATTTCTCAGCTAAAAGGTAAACTGGGTGATAGGAAGAATATAGAGAAAAGGGAAAAAAGTGTAAAATAGAGCAGGAAGTTGTTATCTCTGAGCAGAAAAAGTAAACATTTTTATCCTAGAAGGATATAAAATTGAGATATCTTCTGAGCAGGCTCCCTGCCTATGAGACAGTGGAATGTTTTACACTTCAAGAGCAATGGATAAAATAAGAACAAGAAATAGAAGCCTGATCCACGCATTGCTCCAGCCTGACTTGGGTTTTATATGGATATAAACCACGGCAGGGGGTGGAATGGGGTGGGCTTTAAGGTCCCTTCCAACCCAAACCATCACATGATCCTGTGATTCCATGAAAGCTTCATATGATGATGGTCCTACGCCTGCATTTACCCTGACTGACCTTCATTGGTGGCCTGAAGGCTCCTGGATGTACAGGAGCCATTTCTGAAGAGTTGAAGAACAGTCAAAAATCCTAAAATTGCTGCCTAAAGCCTTTCTCCGATGGTGAGAGAAACAAGATATAAAATTCCCACCCGAATTTGCATCCTGACAAACCACTGGAAAAGCCACTGAACTGAGGGATGGATTGATGATTTCTCCCAAGATAAAAGCAGGATTAGGCTCAGGCAGTACAAATCTTTCTGAGAGGCAGGGAAAGGCTGAGCACTGATGTGTTTCAAGCTCAAGAAGAGCCAGACTCAGCAGTGACTTCACCCAACCACGAGTAATTAAGCATTTTTTCATTTATTCTGAGAAATGAGAAAGTTGATCCAGAGATCACATCCTGCTCATAATCAGGGTAAAGCAGCTTCTCCTCTGTCCATTCAGCCTCGTCCGTGGTGTCCCTACTTTCTGCACCACCTGGATGCCAAGGGAAATCCAAATATTCCTAGGAGCAGCAGGGATTTCAAAAACCTGCAGAACAACCAGGAAAGCTGCTCCTGGACATGCACAGAGCATTTTGTGCTAATCAGCGAGCAAACTCCTCTGCAAAATATTATTCATGGGACTGAACATCAGCCAACTGCGAAAACATTTTCTTAACTTGTGGGTAAACAGTCTCCAGGGCTGGCCTCTGCCTCCCAGCACTAAGGTAATTTCACACTTGAAAATTTCACAAATAAAACGTCCAGAGCCACTTGCAGGAAAATTGCAGAGAATTAAAATAAGCAGCAATTCCGTTTTGTCTAAACTGCTCTGGTCTTTGTTTCAATTTCTTTGCCTGATTTGATCTGAGCTTCTGAATTAGGAACAGGGAATCTGGGATTTATTTTTTTCTTTCAAGATGCAGTTTTAGGGGAGGGTGTTATTTAGAGAGCAGCAGGCAGGGAAAGACAGGGCAGAAAGAAAAAGCCAAGTAGGAACTAACCAGGGGTAGAGCGTGCCCAACAAACACCAGATTAATCCTGCCTGAATCCATCTTCTGCCTCATTTGGGACACAGAGCCAGGGTTTGGCTTTGGGACACAGGGCCAGGGACCTTGGAACAGGCTGCAAATGAGCCTTTGAATGGCCATGCTCAGTATCAGAAGTAATTAGAGAGATTTCCAGCCCCACATGGATCCAGGGCAAGTTCACAGGGTCTCTTCATAAAGCTCATTAACAGGAACCCGACCAGGCTCAGAGAAATGAGGCCGAATCTCTGCCTGGGACACCAAGGACTTCACTCAGCCACAATCCCAGCACAGCTCATGGACTGATCCTCCAGCTCTGGCTCAGCACTTCCCTCCCCACAAAGCTGAGCTCAGCTCATCCTCCTGCATTGTCCCAGCAGAGCCCAAAGTCCTTCCTGATCTTCTCTGAGCCTCTGGAAGCCCAGTCTGAGCATCACCAGGTTTTGAGGCTGTTGGAATGTGACCTTTTCATCCTGGTCCCTCCTGAAGAGAAGGAACATCTCCATGCAGGTCTGTTGCCCACATTCCAGCTCATTTTTCACCCCACTTTTGACATTCAGATCAGTCAGACACCTCAAGCCCTGGAACATTTAATTATAGCTCGTGCCATCATTTACCTTGTCTGCTAAGCCTTTGATTACATTAGACAAGAAAGAAAATTTCATCTATGCTCCCCAGCTATTCCTTAGGCTGAAAATAAAACTGGAATTGGCCAGAAAGAGATGACATTTTTCTTCAAGACAGCTGAAGGAAGCATGAAAACTGCTGTCCAGGATATCCGGGACTTGGCTGGTTCTTTCTCTTCCCTGAGTTTTCTCACCAAATCATTTTTGTTTATTTTATTAAAATGTCTGTTCCTCTTTGACAGGTGTCCTATAGGCAGAAAATGTGTCTTGGCTAAGGACAGGGAGGGAATTAGTTCTGGGTTTCTTCTCAGGAGTAATGGAAGTTTCTCTGCTGAAGGTGCATGGCAGGAATATTCCTGTGTTTAACTCAACGTGATGGGAGGGATAAATGACGGAGAACTGAAAGGCTCCAATAAAAATGGAAGTGAATTTGCAGTGGCAGGCGAAATAGGAACTTTGGCATTATAAATTGAATGGAACAGAATACTGAAGTTTACAGAGGTTTGGCAATTTTGGAAAGGACTTTTACAAAATCGAAGGTCCAAATTAAAAACAAACAAAAAAAACCCAAAGCCCCCCCCCCAAAAAAAAAAAAAACCAACCAACCAAAAAAAAAAAAAGAGACAAGCAGTTAGCCAGGATCCACTCAGTTATCAGCAAATACATCAATTTAGTGCAAAGTTCAGTGTTCTGCAAGCTTCTCTAGCAGGAAATTTGGATGAGTCTGCTCTGACACTAGAACTGGGTACCAGGAGCCACCCTGCTCCCTCCCACCTCTGCCAAACCCCAGGCTCCCTCACTGCCCTGCGCTGTTGGGTCACCAGAGCTGGAAAATCCCAACCCATTGGCTATTTTTTTTTTAACCAAATTAATTGCAAAACCTTCTGTAGCTTTTTAGTTTAACACCTGAACCCCAGTAATGACAGGGTGGGGTGAGAATACAGCTCCTTTTTGTTCATCCGTAGGAACAACTCACGTGCTCACCTAATTAATTCCTCCATAATTAATTGATTCAGCAGCAAAATGAGCCCTACAAAACTCCCACGGCAGTTTCTGGCCCAGCCAGGTCAGACAAGTCCCAGGCCCAGCGGAAGGGAAGGGCTGGAAATAACGTGGTAAGAGGAGGGAAAAGCAGCGTTGATGAATCCACACTGTTGTATCCACAGTATTTTGACAAGAGGTTGCCAAATAATTCCTGATTCTGCTGCCTATTGCTGCAATTCATCCAAGCCATCTCAAGGTTGTGGAGAAACTCAAATGCTTCCCTGAAGGATGAGAGTTAACAGAGTAAAAATCCAATGAGCAGGAGTTTGGGGTTTTATTTTCCACAGATCAAGCTCAAGGAAGAAACAACAATGGAATGAATCAGTGAGGGCTGGGAAAGGGTATCAGATTAATAACACGAGTCAGGGGAGGACAGAGAGTAGCTGAACACATCATCCACACGAGCATCACCCCCAAACCTCCACATAACGAAGCACCGAGAGTCAGGCTTAGCTTTAGCCACGGGTTGCTAAACCAGGCAGTTGCTCAATCACCCTAATGAATATAAAAAACCTCCAGCATTTAAACCCTGTGTTAAATATGAGCACCCTAAACCAGAAACTGCCAGCAGAACAGACCCCTTGGCACCCACAGGTAGGGTTTTGTCGGTATTTCCAAGAAATTTTGTAGCAAACAGTTTGTACTTTGAGTGGAGGTACCAGGATGCTCCATGGTGATTTTTTTCCTATCTTTTATTTCATCTTCATAGTCAAAAGTACCCATTTGGAAGCCTTGTTTTAAAAGAAAGTGCAGAGGATGAACCCTCTTATGCAGATTTTGCAAATAATGGAGTGGTTTATTGATTTAGGGAACCAAAAAAATTGAATTTCACCTCTGACAAAGTTTTTGCAGTGCTACAGGGCTGATTAGGAAGGCTCTGCGTGGATGGGCTTTATTTTTCCCAGAAATTTTCCTCACAGCTTTAAATTTGGAGGATCTCTGCCCAATTTCCACGAGGATCTGGTCCTTGGGACCCATCCAACTACGTTGTGGTCACCTTTGGGGCCTAAGAAATCAGAGGGAAAACCCTTAAATGTGGGAGTGGGGTGTTAACCATGGGTGAAATGAGTGAACCAGAGCTCAGCCAGAGGTTTTAAGTGTTTTTAGGATATTTCAGGGAGAGCTTCCATGCTCTCCAACGCGTGTTGATCCATCTTCTTGTCCTGGCAAACATCCAGAGGTGGCTGTTCCCTTCCTCCCCTCCCCAAGTGGAGAAGAGAGGAGGAGTTAGAAAGCTGACATGGCAAAACTCCAAGCCTCTCCAAATATATTTTATTAATCCAGCAATTAATATCATGGAGCAGCTTCAGCAAAGCCAATCCAATATGTCGGGGAGAAAGGAGAGCGGGAGTGATTTAGAAACTCCTATTCCTTGGACAGGGGCACACTTAAAAAGCCTGATCTCATAAATCTGTGGTTTCTGTGCATTTTTAGGTTGTGTGTATGAGCTCTCCCACAGCAGATAGTGGGACGTGTAACATTCCCAAGTCCATGAACCCCAGCCACATGATGGTAATTACCAGAGACCTTGAAACACAAAGACCAATAAATTCAGCATTAAGAGCACAGCTCCTGTTCACTTACTCACAGCACAGAATTTGGCCAGAATTTGGATGGGAAGGTCTTATCCCTTCAAGAATCTTGATTTCTCAACATGCTGTTGATCCTTTGGATACCTCTGACCACATGTTAGACGAAGAATATTCCACTTAAATGTCCTTAAAGGGCTCAAAAATTCCAACTGAGCGGGTGCTGGCTCCTGATTCCTTGGGCCTCTTCAGAAATTCAGCATCAAGAACTTCTGAGAGGGGGGAATTATAACAAAGTATAAGCGAAGTTTTCCTTTCCAAATACAGAGATTCTTTAGAGCACAGACTGGAGGATCTTGGACTGACGGGATAAATATGGGACCACTTCATCCCAGGGAAGATGGAGCACATGTACCCTGGAGAGGGAACCCACTGAAATGGGGAAGCAGGGAAAAAACAAGGTGGCAAAAGAAGAATTCACCACCCACTGCAGAGGATGAGAACCACTCACAGCCCAGCATCTCCCCAGAGCAAACTCCTACAGCTTAATTCAGCTTATTGCACAAAGAAATTCCATTTCCAGAGTCATCAACAGAGATTATTAGAAGGAAAACCAGAAATATTCATCTCTTTGCTGCTCCATGGGTCTCTGAGCTGACTCTTGGTGTGGTCTGTGCACGCTGGTGCTGTGACTCACGAGCTGAGCAAGCACAGCCTGCCCCGATGCTGGACTCTGCTGCCACGGCTGAGCTGCCAGCTCTTCGAAGGAGATAAAACGTCCCCAGCTCGGCCAGGACAAATTGGCACCTCTCCACCTCCTCGGAGATTTACATATGTATTTTTAAAATGAAGCAGTCATTAAAACGCTGCTTCACTGGGATAATTGCAATTATCCCATTCTTTTGGTGGCCCAGTGTAAACAGAGAGTTCACTGTCTTGTCTTTTGCTTGAGCTTTAGAGTCATCCCAATCCCAGGACTTCCTCTTTGGCAACAGGCGATTCCATCTGAATCACCACCCGGCTCTTGCTTCATCCTCAGGCTCTGATGGTCTGATAACATTTACTCAGAACTCCAAGCAATTAAAACCAAGATGACACATTAAAACAATCCCAATTTAGAGTCCATCTTTAAATGATTATTTAGAGCTGATTGGGAAATGGAATTTCTGCTCTGCAGGGAAGTCAAACGTTTCAAAATTCCCTTTCATCACAGCCTGGAATGCAACCTGAATTTGGCTTAAATCCCATCTTAGTTGGACTTTCGGCACCTGGGACTTGCAAACTGCTTAATGTCAGCCGTCACTTCATCCCAGAGAAAAGTGCAGATGTTTCCACATGGGGCGACAGAGTGGCCTCCATTAAAATGCACTCAGCACTGTCCCATTAATTAGCCTCAGGACAGGCAGAATTCCTGATTTCTCCCCAGAGCCTCCACATCGGCACGGCTGTGCCCAGACCACACTCAACACGAGGGACAAATCCAGAGTCACAAGGGCAAAATACAAGAACTTCAAAGAGGGAGTTGTGACCTTTCTGAATGGGATGGAGATGAAATTTCTGCTTTTCCACGGGAGAATCCACCCAAGGATAAATGGGGAAGGCCACAAGAGGATTTCTCCCATCCTCTCTTTTTCCATCTAAGGGAAAACAGCAGTCAGGATGTGCAAGGAGTTGTCGCTGCCCCTCAGGGAGATGGAGCTTTAAGACAACAGAGGAGCCCCGTGGTCTCCCTTCTCACTCCTCACACACTGCATGCCCTGAATGCCCTTCTGTAGTGATGGATTCATGCGATATAACCAGATCCAAACTTATGGAGCAAACTTCTGGGAGGACATCAGATTGGAGCATGACCATGTTGCCACAAAGACCCACTTCCTATCAGAATGGAGCAAAGGTTTGTATCAGAAGTAGTTGGGCTTTGGTAGGAATTTTGAACCGACATTTATGGCCAAAACCATGCTCTGTCATAGTCTTTGACCATTTTGCTGTCATTTTTGGTTAGCTGTCTCAAGGGTGAAGGAGAATGGATGGATGGATGGATGGACGGATGGATGGATGGATGGATGAGGTCCAGACACTACTCCATCCAAGAAGGAAAATCTCCCAGCTTCCAAGTTTGATTGGGTGGATGGTCTGCTGCTCTCTGGCCATGGATCCGAGCAAGAGCTGCCCCCTCAGTCCCCTTCCCTTGCTCCTGGAGTTGGTGAGGATGCAGTGCTGCAGCAGACTGTGGTCCTACCCCTGGTGTGGAGGATGGGAAGCCTGAAATCCCTCCCTGTGCTGCACAACCCATCTGCTGCAGCACTTGGACGTGCCTTAAATTTTTGTCCAAGTCAGGCCTGCAACTGTGGCTGTTAAAGGCACCATTCTTCACCCCTGAGCTGTAAAGGGCTCTCCTTTCACAACTGCTTGAGTGATGGGTCATTACTCAGCTGCCTTCACAGAAAAACTATTTCCAGTGAGTTCCTTGCAAATCAAATGACTTTCTGGTTTATTGAAATTGCGTTGGCTTGAGTGGCCTTGTCATCACCGAGTCCCTTTGACTCCTGCAGCAAAACAGCCCCAAGGAAATCTGCCACAGCTGAGCAGGTGGGGAAAGAGGGAGCAATGGCCTTTGGAGGATGAAAACACATTTCTGACTCTGAAGAGCTCCCGAGGAAGAAAATCAGAATGTGGGCTCTGGTTCAGCAAAGCAATTAAGTATATGCTTTAAGTCAAAGCCTTGCTTAATTCCTTTGACTCCAATGGGATTTAAGCAAAGGCTTTAGACTGAGCTGAATTCAGGTCTGAAAATTCCTCTGACGTTTTTTTCCTTCTCGATTATAGTGAAAGAAAGTGGTTACAGTGCATGCCTCGAGAAGCAGAGGGGTGATGAACTGTGATGCACATCCAGTCTAATATAAAGCTTTACAAATCACTTTGCAGGAACCAAGTCATAAATTAAGTTGCTCAACCATCCGTGCTTTGCAACCAAAGCCATTGTCTTCCAAGGGCTTGAGCTTTACAACTTCCCAACTGGCCCAACTCTGCTGTGGCTGATCAGGAGAAACTTTACACTTGATAAGTCCTCTAATATGCCAGGGAGAGTCCCTCCCTCCCCTCCCGCTCTCCTCCTACCTCTTTAATGAGCATCCCCATTAGCTTTGGAGTACAAAGGGAGTTCACTTTGTGAGCCTTTGTGTTCTTCGCATGTTAGGAGGGCAAAGGAGCAGTTCAAAAAGCAATCTGCCCAGAAACCACAGTTTATGAGTCCCAGAAGTTTCATTTGCTCAGGTCAGACTGAAAGCTTGGCTGAAGATACAGTAGAAATTTTTCTCTGTCAGCCAACAGAAAGCAGTACAAAGAACCCAGCTGTTAGGTCTCATAGCCCAGGCCTCTAATTAAAACAGTGGAAAATTAGATAACTTCACAAATTCATCACTGCCACCACTGGCTGTCAAAAAAAAAAGCTCGGGGGTTACCACCCACCTTTTGTTTATGTTGCTAACCAGTGTCTCCATCTTGTGTGTGTGCATGTGTGTGCACAGAACCGAGTTTTTCTCCCTTCCCCCTGCTCTCAGCCACTTTTTGCACCTCATTCAAAAAAACTTCATATGACACTGAAAAGGGGCTGTAAACCAGGTTTGCAGATGTGCCTCCCCACACA
The DNA here is from genome assembly GCF_000691975.1 of Corvus brachyrhynchos. Taxonomy (NCBI): domain Eukaryota; kingdom Metazoa; phylum Chordata; class Aves; order Passeriformes; family Corvidae; genus Corvus; species Corvus brachyrhynchos. The sequence goes on along the minus strand of NW_008239324.1, from coordinate 378,730 downwards.
GACTTTTAAAGAGTTTTTTCCCAATGAGGGAAAATGAAAAAGGCTCAATTTTATTGTTCTCAAAGGAGGAGGAAGGGGAATGATTCTTCCCAAAGATACAAGACACGGTCGGGGTGGTGCTTCTGAACGCCTGGCCTGAGGTCAACAGATGTCACTTGCAGCTTGTGATCAACTCTATATTTAAAAAAAACCCCAAGCAAACAATGCCTCTATCCCTAAAATAAAGGAGGAAAGACCTTGTAGCACCCGCACTTCAACAGCAGCCAAAAAAGAAAGCTCTCATGCTTTGAAAAGTTAAATTAGTGTTTGAATTACAGCAAGCTCAATAGCCCTCAAAACTAAGAGGAATTAAAAGTGTCTGTCGTATTAAGCCTTGCTTTTAGAAAACAAAATGCTCCTTCAAAGAACAAAGGGGAGAGATTCACACCTTAACAAGCCACACCAAGTATGAACCAGCTTCTCCTGCAGAAATCCTGGCACAGGGAACAGGGAGGGGATGGACCATGGTACCACACTGGGCAAGAAGCAGATTAAAGATACAAATATTTCATAAATACTGAAGTGGAAAACAACTTCAGGGTTGGGGCTGGGAATTGTTCTCAGCTTAACTTTCATTTGAGATTGTGGAGTAGAGGAGAAAGAGGGCAGATGCTCCTATCCAGAGCATGACACCCAAATGAAGTGGCCAATTCCATGATTTGGTGTTTTTTTAATTACGAACCCTGTCACTGCCACCCTGAATATTCAATTCTCCCCTGAATATCTGAATTTGCCAAGGCAGGTGAGGGCAGCAGGTTCGATGTGTCCTGTCCCACGTGTCAGGGCTGGGGACCTGCAGCTTGTGCTGCTCCTCTGCCTTCTGTGTTCTGCTCTCCTGCAGCGTTTGGGAAACGTGGAAAATGAGTGTTGTTTTGGCATAGAAAGTAGGATTACAAGAGCATGGATAAGAATAGAGCTAATAAAGACACTCTCCAAGACGAAGAGAGAGATGAGACAAAGATCTACGTCAAGACCGCGGCTACATTGACCCATTAATTAATTTCCAGTCACAGAGCAGGAATAACTTCCATTCCAGAGCAGGAATAACTACAAGCCCTAAATTTGCTCCTCTAGTGAAATAAAACAGATTTGCTAAGAGCCATTTGCTAACGGCTGCACATGTGGTCACTTCAACCAAACACATTTTGCCTTATACCAAGGGGAGCTGAGGGCATCCAGAGCCCCCAGCAGCTCCAAAGTGGCTCCATCAAAGCTTTGTGGGATCAAACACCACGGCTGCTCCTCGGGTGGCCCTGAAGGATGGAGCTGAGGGTGTGCACGTGCCTACACAACCCTGGCTGGAGTCACTGCCGGGATCAGGGGGCTCCCAGCGAGCCAAATCGCCCCCAGCCCGCGGTGATTTGTGCCTTTCTAGAATTGGCACGGTCCTCCTCAAAACAACAAAGCACCAGCACCAGCCCCTTCCCAGCTCTCACCAACAAAAGGTAAAGACATTGAGAAGGACGGCATTCTCTTGTCACATGTTACCTTCTAAATCTTGAGTCTTCCTTTGTACTCTGACAGTAATTTCACATATAGACATGGCTGCCAAGCGAGGTTTGTTTGATGTTCTTTCCTGCCTTTGTAATGGAGTTTCCTTTTAAGCAGGAGGAGGCGGAGGGAGAGGGGATGACAGGGGCTTATAAATATGGAAAAGACACTTTTTGGCATAAAATTCACGTCGCATTTAAAATATCTCTCTGACTCTTTTCTTTTTCCCCGCCCGTGAAGCTGGCCACCTTTGGGATTGTCCACTTGGAAAATCTCCTGTTAAAAAAAGAAGCACAGAAGGGAAAATCATCATTGCTGGAAAGTATTCAAGACTTTGGGAAGCAAAAAAATAGTCAAAAAATATCAACTACAAATTCTGGAGTGATGTCAGTGTTACCTCCTCTCCTCTGAAAGGCCACACTGCCACTGAGGCACCTATGACAGGCAAAGTCAAGGGAGCAGTGCGTGAGTTGGTGCTCTCTGGAGTGACCAGCTCTTGGAAAACTTATGCATTTCTAAGGAGAAAGGCCATAGTATTCATCCTAGGTCTCAGTAATAAAGTTTGGGATGGTGTATCCCAGTTATCCATTGATAAGGCAAAGCTGGTGATGATCCAGCCTGCGGGGACTGTTAAAATAGAGTAAGTGATCCCAAAGATCCAAGTGGCATTCCCAAGGTTACACAGGAAGACCATGAGGGAAGGAAGCTGTTGCCACCCAAAAAAACAGGTGGTCCTCAAAGTCCTCAAAGTCCTCAAAGTCACCGTGCTGGTGTTCCCAAAGGACCAAACCTGGGATCCTTCCACATCCAGAGCATGAAAATGACTGATCTGGAACAGCACATGAGGAAAGGACAGGTTGGAATTGTGTTGGCGGAAATTGTGTTATAGGAAAAATCTGAATGGAGGATGAGATGTCCCAGAAATCCACCAGCCAAGCCCTGACGGTTGCTATCCACCGGTGGCTGGTGAACTGAAGGCTCAGTTCCACTCAGATCCAGCATCTTCATTCCCTGAAATTTGCTCAGAGCTCCTCAGCAAGGACCCACACGTCTCCCCGCTTTTTAGCAAATAATGGATGTGCCTTTCATTTATCCCCAGGACTCCTTCCTTCAGATTGCTCTTGACACTCCACACTTCGCCTGACACATGAAACCCCCCTCCTCTGATAAATTTATGTGCCTTATAAACAAAAGCTACAAAATGTAGCCAACGGCCCCACATCCCTGCCAATTTGAGCATATGGAAGAACAAGGAGAAGTCAAGGCATCTTTTTTTTTTGTAGGAACACCAGAGTTTGAAGCAGAAACATCCATTAGTCCAGCTAATGAGGGATTGTTCCCTGTGGTATATTCCCCTCAGCACTAAATGACTCAAATGATAGCCCTTCCAACACTTCCCTGGGGAAACTATTCCACAGCCTCATAGATCACACTGTCAGGAGCTTTTGGCCAGATGGATTTCAAAGGCTAAGAAATGTGTTCGAGTGTTTGACTTGGAAACCCTTGAAACAGTTTTGGGCTCTCATATTTGTGATACCACAGGCATGACTTCAGCTGTTGGACCTCAGCAACCAAGTCCTGTACACCTCTGTCCCCTGCACACGTTCCCACGTGCGTGGGATTGGGCTCACCCCGCTCCCTGTCCAGGGAAAGCTGCTGCAGGAAGGAGAGCGCTGAGTGTTTGTTGCTCTGTGGGCAACTGCAACCTAAATTGTCTTGAAGGCTTGAAAGACTTGGGCTGACGTTATTCCAGGGGGAATTATTCCGGGGAAAAAAAATAAATCCGGGTGTTTGACGTCGTGGGGTTGCCAAGAAATGTCCGTAAAGCTACCAGAGAAATTCTGTTGGAGTTTCCCTGTTGAACTGGGGCCCAGGAGCAGCAGATCCTGGTTTTCTGCAGGTGGCTTTCTCTGAGCCTGGCTCCAGCAACGTGGAAATCCCATCTGGCTGTGCAGGAGGTGGGATCTGAGCTCACTCCTTTCCAGACCCAACTCTCCTGAGTCCCCATCACCATTCTGGCTCAGTGGCACTGGACCCATTTATCCTGGGGATAGACAGAGCCAAAGAGGGAGACTTTTGTCAACTTCCCACTGGAAGGACTGGGACAGCTCTGCAGAACCCATCCTGAGGCAGTACCCTGAGCAACTTATGTGGGTGAACCAATGGTTCCACACAGCTGAGAAACTGAATCTAAAACCAGAGAGAGATGAGAGCCTTCCTGCACCTGGAAAGCACCTCCTGCTCTTCCTACAGCACAGGTTGAATGCTTCACCCACAGATCCACCCTGGGATGAGGCATTGCTTAGGAACAATTCAGCATATCCTGTAGGATTAATTCAGAGAAGTTTCTTCCTAGGGGAGGATCGTTATCCGGACAGGAATCTTGGATTGGATGTTCACACACAGCTCAGCAGCTCGTGGCTTTCTTCCTTCTCTAAGCTGACCTTAATTTACCTCCTTCAGCCCCAGCTTTCTCCCTGTAGAACTTTTAAATCTGATATCCCAGTTTTCTTCGAAATGGGGATTTTGGCAAAGCTCTGAGATGTTTGAAAGTGGACAGAACAAGCCCCTTTAGTCATCATCTGCGTTAACACAATGCTTGTAGTTATCTGCCAGGACCCTGATGCTGTACAAACAACACAGAAGTGGGACCTGCTTTACTCTGAACTGTTTAATCCACTAGGACTTCAAATGTTCTGATTTTAGACCTAAAAATAACCCAGAATAGAATGTACTCTTCTCCTGTTACCATCCCTACCACCAAGGGGAGAAATAAGGAGAAGTCCAACCACTTCTGAGGATGAAATGTGATAACAGGTCCAGCGAGGCACCATATAAAAAAGCCATATAAACTGATCTAAATGTGTGCAAAACGCACTCACTTTCTTGGCAGGATGAATTTTTATGCAACTCAGGCAGGGAAGTTACATAAGGAATTCCTCCCCATGCACTTTACTGGGAAGCAAAGATGTCACTGGAATTCCTGTGCGATTAAAGTAGAAGAGAAATGTTTATGGGAGAAACTGGTCTGAAGAAAAAAGCCTCATGGGTGCTTCTTTCCCTCCTCCTTATAGGGATTGTAATCCCTGTGCTGATGTGGGTAAAGCTTTTGCAAACCATCCAGGTGTTCATGAAGGATCCCCCTTCCATTGTCAGAGACAACGGGGACAGGACGAGGGTTGAGGCACTGCAGCTCTTTGACACATTTCAGATCTCTGGAAAGGGAAAATTGTGGATAAGCCGTTCCTTGGGCTGTAGGCAGGCATTGATGATCCAACAAAAACACTTCTGGGAAGCAGGGCTGCTCTTTGATATGGCACACAAGGGTTTTTGGATGCATTAGGTAACACAACACCAGGTAGATACGAAAATGAGAAGCTTTGATGGATCACACCTCTCCCAAAATCCATGGAAGAGGCTCTGGAAAGCAAAGTTGACAGGGATTACTGCGGATAGAGCTGCATTCCTTCAGCACATTAAGCTGCTTTATGCCGTGCCACGACTTGATATGATAATGTAACACAATAGGGCAGGATACCACAGAGCCAGGCTGGGAAAGAGAGGAAAAAGAAGGAAAGGAAGGGTTTGTTTGGGGAAGGATTATCTGTTTCCGATGAGGGCATTCCCTGCAAGGGTTGGGTGGGTGTTCAGCTGGGGAAGGGTCTGCTAAAGGACAAGTTTTGGGTGTCCTCTGGGCTTCTAAACATGAACGACTTGGAATCAAGTGCAGGCTGAAATTTTAATCTTTCCTTACATCCAACCCAAACATTGTTCTGCTTTCTTAAGGGATTAGTAATTATTATGACAAATAACATTGCTTCATCCCCAGTTGCTCTGCAGTTCCTTGTGAGCTGCTTCCTCAGACCCCACACTGCACTTAGCTGGTGGAGCAGCCACCACTTGTGACGAGAGTTTGGAGAGTCATGGGTGGGGCAGTGAAGAAATAAAAGATTTCATTTAGGCCCTGCCTCTTTTTCCTTATTTCTATTTCTATTCCTCTACTCTCATTTAACTCATCTTAACTATTTCTAGATGAACATTATCCAAGCTGGAAGTTTGGCAAAGATGCTTTCAATTCCCTGCAATATCTTCGTTATTGTGTCAAACCACCTCTCAAATTTCAGTCTATAGAGCAAAACACTCAGTTTCCTGTTTAAAAAAACAATCCATTTTCAGTAAAGGCTTTCCCAAAATCCACTTATCTTTCCTTACAATACATTTCTGGACCTTGCTCTGTTGCAGAAGGCACAGACTGATGGTTAAACACTATGAGAGGAGGAGGAGGAGTTTCTTTTGAAAGGTATATCCTAAAAGAAATACCCAATAATCCTTTGGAAAGGCCACATTGGAACAGACTCTGCCCATGGCAAGTGTGCTCACTAAAATGTGAGCACTCATTTAAGTGCTTTGCTGAATCAAGGCCTAAATTCCTGCCTTTATTCAGCTTGGTAGCAGTGACAGAATGAAGACAGGGGGATTATTTTATAAAAGGTTCTTTCAGTTGTGTTTCAGCAGCTCTCACTGAGAGTTCAGCAACAATCCGGGTCCTGTTAAACTTTTTCAGCGAGGAGACAGCATCAAACGCTGAAAGTTGATTCTTAATATTTGGCAACAGCCCTTCAGAAGAGATTTTAAATCCATCCTCAAGGGTTGTCATCAAACCCCCACTCTGAGCTGGGGATTACAGCCTTGAGCTCTGGGGGAGGCTGTGCCTGTCACCTGAGCAAGGCTGTGCCAGAGGTTGTGCTGCTGTGAGCCAGGTTTTCCTTGGAAGCATCATCAACTCTGGGCACCTCCTGATGCTCAGGGAGGCTGTAGTTCACGTCAGCATGTCCAGGATGGACATAAATCGGGAGAGCTCTGTGCAGAAACACAAATGAGCTACAAATCCCCTCCAAGGAGCTGGGGAGATCCTTACATGAGCTCACACTCCTACAGTGCTGGAGCCACAGGGTTTAAACCATCTTGGATGGGACAACATGAGCTGCATTCCCAAGAAAGCTCAGGAGAAGTTTGTCAGCCAGAAATTCTGCCTGATTCCCACCCAACAATTCAAGAGAGTAAAGTGCTAAGGGGACAAAAGGCAACAAACAATATAAAAGCCACCCACACTTTAAATCAACACTTTTTTTGTTCCCAAAGAGAAATAAAACCCATGGAGCTGATGAGTTTTACAGGAAAGTCATGCACAAGCTCCTGGGAAGATCTTTCAGGTGGGTGTGAAGATGTGGGGACATAGAGAAGTCTGCTTTGGTGCCTGGCAATGGGATCTCAGGGAGGTCGTCCTCAACCTGCACATCCCACCTTCCACTGCACGGTACAAAGAGCTGGGTGGGATTTAAATTAAATCTTCCCTTCTGTCTTCAACTTGGCCCATAATTCTGAGCTCAGGAGGCCAGGCAATGAACTTTGGTTGGGACTGAAGGTTTTTCCCTGTGGTTTCAGGTGTCAGTGCAGGTTCTGAGACAGAGGTCCTGTAGGGCTGGAGGCCGTGGTATGAACTATGAAATTCCATGGAAAACAACACCTACACTTCTGCCAGGTCGTTTTAGAGCAAAGCCTGAGGTGCGGCCTAATCTGAGCAGGATTATTTGTCCTCAATTCTTGGTATTAATCCAAACTGGGTGCTTATCTCACTACTGGATGAGAGTGATGGGATCCACCATATCCTCCGGTTGTTCCTAACTTTCAACATTGAAAATTCCTGATTTCAGTCTTGAGCCCAGTCCTTGCTGTTCCAAGGAGTTTTGTCCGTGCAGAGGTTGTCATGACATAAACCAACATCTCCTTCCTGTGCTCTACAGCCCCAGCAAAGGCCAGCATCGACCTCATCAGGGTGGGGATGGGGGAAGGGCAGAAGGGAAAAAAGGAATCAGTTGAATTCTTGGTCTCAAGCCTGAGAGTGCTCCCAGAAAGGGATTTGTTCATCACAGAAATTGAATTTACACCATTTCCCTGCTCCAAGAAGACAGATGACATCAGACCCTTGGCAGGAGGTGCTTTAGAGAAGATTCTAATCCATGTTCTGACAGGAATATTCACTGGAGCTGTTGCTCACGCCCTGTCCAAGGTTTGATCATGGCTTGAATATGGACCTTGTGCTGGCTGACAGCAAAAATGCTTTGTGGCAGCTGACAAATGAGGTGGTACCCTATAGATTCAAGTGGGATTGTGATGTACAGCATTGGCCTCAGAGCCTAAAGAGAGAAGGGGATAAGGGCTGACACTAAAAGTCTACTTGGGCTCAAAACAGCAGCACGTCCCAGATTGCTGCATCTTCATCTCTGCCTGTGGGGAGAAATAAATGCACATGCTGGATCAAATCTGTGTTCCCTGTTGTTTTTTATGGCTGCTTTACAGGCTACAATTCACAAGTGAGTAGATAAGGCTGATCCAGAGTAGTTATCTGGAAGAAAACCACTGGATTATTTAATGCATTGAGCACAGTAAAGGACTCATTTTCACAGCTTGAGGTTGGATCTGTTGGGATTTATCCTCCTTTATCCAGAGCCCAGGGCAGCTGGCAGTGGCATCAGGATGGTTCTCCAGTTCAGAAGCAGCTGAGGAATCCAAAGGAGTTATTTCTCTCAGGGAATATGTCAGACAAATCTGTTGGTGCTTGATTGAATTTGTCATGAGTAGAGTGATCATCTAATAATTACAGCAGCTCAGCGATGTGGCCTCGTGTCCCAGCCCTCTGCCATGGCAGTGACCAGATTTTATTAGGGATGAAAATCTGGAACCATTTCAGATTCCATTGACAATTATCCCTATGGATATCCCACCAAAGGAAGCGTGGAGAACAAGGAAAGAGCAGGGATGCAGACAACGATTGACTGAACTCCTGAAGTTTGGATTTCCACCTTGGCTACTGACAGGAATTCAGGCTCTGGTCCCAAGCCCGAAGTCAGGAGTCCCCTCCTTGTTGCCCACATAAGAAGCTTAATCCAGAACAATTCTGTTGGTGTGGCTCAGACCAGTGTGTTTGGAGGAGGGAAAGAATTGAGGGGGAAAATCAAAGGACACTTGGCTGAAAGTCACCAGCCTTAAAACCAGAAAGTGCCTCTCCGCTTTTGCCCAAATCCTCATCCAGCAGTTGGAAATCCAAGGGACATCTCCCTGTGTGAGCTCCCCTGCCCAGCAGCTGCTCTGGATCTCCTCCACTTCTGAGCCAGGGATGTTCTGAGGCAGCCAGACTGATCCACCCAAGGGAAAGTGCTGCTGTTCTAATGACACTTCCTTTCAATTTTGTCCCTCCTTCTTCCCACCTCGGTTTATGTTCAGGAAAACAAGAAGGAAGTAACCAAAAAACACAAATAAAAGCCACTCAAGCACCAGGACAGTCAAGCTAGTTTAATTTCTTACAGTGTCCAGCACAGAGAGGAGCAGGACCAGAATGTGCCAGCAGTTATAGAATCATTAAGACTGGAAAAGACCTCCAAGATCACAGAGCTGAACCTTTCTCAGTGCTCCCTGCAGCTGTGCCTGGAACTTGAATTGCTCTGGAAATGCACTACATGTGGACATGCTTTAAAAAAAGATGTTGAGATTAGGAAAACATTATTTCACTACAGGAATAACACATTTCAGCTGCCTTCGCTGCTGCTCAGTGGGAAAAATCTTTTCCAGTAGAAAGAGGACTTTGAGAGGAAATAAAGGGACATGCAGTAGAGGAAACTGGGATTTGGGATCTGGGTGGTTTGAGGCATGGAGGTGCTGGATACGATTTTAAACTCAGTGTTAGCCAGGCTGTGCTCCTCCTCAGAGGGTTCAGTGACTGCAAGAGGAGCAAGCTGACAACACAACTCCTTCCAAGGAGGCTCTGGCTCTGAGCATCACCATGGTGTGATCAAGGGAAATCTTGAAAACTCCGCCTGGAATTGCTGTGAGGCGTGGATGTGCTCAGTGTCAGGTGGAGCTGGTGCCACTTCCATAGCCTGACATACCCTGGAGTACCCTGCTCCTGGAAAGAAGGACAACAGCCAGAATTCCACACAACCCCTCCTAGTGGTAACAATCCTGTGGTAGCCACCAGCCTCTCAGCCTAAAGCCAGGAGGAGCTGAGACACGGATAGAGGTGGTCAATAACTTACACAGCACTTGTGCTTCTCTAACAGGGCAGGAACTGTGCAAAACTTTGATTTACCTCTCCCAGAAACCTCTGCCCATCCTTTGTAGGGGTGGCCAGGTTCAGTCACCCACCAGAAGCAGGTCTGTAGGTCACTGGCAGAGCTGCCAGAGTACAGGAGGCTCTGCTTTTCCCAACACCCATCCCACTGGATGATACCAGAAAAAGATTCAAGTTAAGGAGTGTTTTTGAAGGCAGTGTTTTTGAGAGTTTGTTTTTCTGGCTTGTTGGCCTTTTCTCCAAAAGGATAGAGTTTCTCCAAGGGAAGTTTCTTTTTGCAAAGTGACTGACCCGCTGGCACCAGTACAAAGTTTTAGGAGATGAACTCATACTTCTGAGTACGATTCCTTTGCACTGCTGAGAGCTGCTAATGAAGAGGAGCAGGGAGCAGCTCGAAAGGAAATAAGAGCCAGCAGCTTGGGAAATAGAAACAGGGAACAACAAGGTCCTGATCTGCTGCGAGCATCTCCAAAGCAGAGAGGTCAAGCCCCCGCTCCTCCCCAGAGGGAGCGAGCTTAAGGGTCCTCAGCAGCATTTGAACCTCAACATCCCTCCTCCCTCTCGCTCAACTGCTGCCTGGCTCAGGGAGAGCCTAATCTGCCCTGAGGTACTTTGAAGTTACGCAGGGATTTAGATTTGTGCCTCTTTTAAGGCAAGGCAGAGCCCTGCGGGAGAGCCGAGCAGCAGCGGGAGCGCTCCTCGCCTCCCTTAACACAGAGCAGGCACCGCGGGGTGACAGCCCCGGGGGGCTCGGCTGTGCCCTCCTCCTCCTCCTCCTTCTCTTCCTCCTCCTCCTCCTGCTCCTCTCTCCCCTGCTCATCCCCTCCTCCTCGCAGCTGGGTTTGCACGGGAAGACATCAAGCACCCCCTGCCCAGCCCTCCCACCCCATCCCTGCCTGTTGCTGCCTCCTTCCCCCGGTCCTGGGATTCTCCACATGCTGCAAACAGAGCAAATGCTTCCACTGCCTGCAAAGTCCCCCAAAGCGGCCCTGAATGTGCTTCCCATGTTCCCTCAGTTCATAAGGATGATAAAGAGTAACTGGATCAAGCCTTGCAGTGCGTTGATGGACAGCAAAGGGAAGTGCAGATCCATAAGAATCAAGGGATTCTTGGAAACCTCATCCCATCCCAGAGATTGACACCCCCTGAATCTGCCTGGCTTGTGCACAGCACCTTCCAGCCCAAGCAACTCTTGCACTTTGCAAAAGGGAGCACGATATGAGATGTTAGAATACATTGAAGATGGATTGCTAGCCTTCCTTACTTCCTTTCCAAGGAAGGAGAGCAGAGCCAATGTTACACTGTGAGTCACCGGAAGAATAAAATTGAATCCTTGGAGCCAGTGCTCAAAAGCAGTGTGGCCAGGGATTTTTCCCTCCTGTTTTTCAAATGCCCTTGAAGTTTCTCACCCCCTCCCCTATCACTGGTCCACAGCATTAGAGAAAAAGTGCCTTCGAAACCCCATAAAAGAATTGGGGGTTTCACTTTCCAAACCACTGAAAATCTACCTGTTCCCCCCAAATTTCTTATCACTGTTGAAAATCTTGTTATTCCTGGGGGCTCTTGATCCCTGCTCCCCTCTGACCTCCAGGCCTTGCCCAGCACAATGACGGCTGTTGGAAAGGGCACCTGGCCAAGAGCAGATGTCAGGAAGGTTACCCAGGCTTTGTTAGCTGGCAGGGAACACGAGATTCCCAACTCCACGTTCATCCACAAATCTCCACCCAGGAGGGAAGGTGACTGGGATCGTTTATGTCCCAGTGGGAATCATGGGGCTTTACTCTGACTGTGTGGGAGTATCCAGGCAAGGATTTGATTTAGGGGAGTGTGAGATGTGCAGCACCTCTGAGGTTTATAACTTGTAAGAGCTTATCTCCTTTTGCATCAAGAAGTGTCTGGGAAGCAGCCAAGGGCACACAGCAGAGGAGATAGCAAGTGGGAAGGGAGAGGAAAAAAGTCAAGGGGAATACAAGCATATTTATAAAAATCAGAACAATAGTTTCCCAGAGCCGTGATAAGAACTATTCTCTACTCACAAATAAAAACGCAACACTGATTTTTTTTTTTCCATGCATTTCTCCTCTTTTCTTAAAAAGAAAAAGCCAAACCCCAGCACTTTGCCTGAAGCCAGAGCTGTCATGAGAGCAGCAGCCACAGTGGAAGGAGTTAATCCTTGTGCCTCCCAACAGGGAAGGCATCTGCCTGCAGCCTTTGGAAAGGACCCTGAAGCTGGTGGTCCTGCCACGTCCCTGGTGAGCGTTTGTTCAGATCATCCAGCTCAGTGCACAACACCCCCTCCAGTCTGAAGGGGTTGGCAAGAGCATCTCGAAGGGTGGCCTGGAGTCGTAAACAAGCAGAGCTTTGCATCCCCAGCCAGCAAGGCTGAGCTTGCTGGCAGAGCTGCCTGAAGCAGGATCCCTCTGGCTCCCTGCCTGGCCCTTGCGAGTGTTATCAATCGCCTGCTTCCATGAACATTAAAGAAATCAAACTTTCCTTCTTGCTCTTGCACCCCCTCCCTTTAAATAGCAGCTTAAAAGGAAACAAATTTAGAGCAAGGTCAGAGGGATACAGAGGCTGTTTCTCATGCTCCGAGGAAATCCTAGCAGTTGGATGGTGGAGGAAGTTATCTCCCAGCACTGTCTGCACACGAATTCAGAGAAAGGCTGAGAGGGATTTCCCAGGAAATTACAATCCTGCCCCCAGCCCCTCTTCCCTGTGGCAAGGCAGGATCGTCCGTGCACACTGTTCCCAACAGATCTCAGAGAAGATCCCACACAGGGTTGCACACAACTGTCCTGTCTGGGATGCACTCATGGGTGCATCCCTGGAAGTGTCCAAGGCCAGGTTGGATGGGGTTTGGAGCAACGTGGGCTAGTAGAAGATGTCCCTGTCCATGGCAGGGGGTTGGAACCGGATTATCTTAATTATCCTTCCAATCCAAACTATCCTGGGATTCTCTGATGAATCCATGGCTGTCGTTTAGCCTTGGTGTCCAACAGCAGCATCTCCAGACCAAAAACTCCTGAACTGACACAGAACCACTCCTCTGATTTTAATAAAATTGCACCTGAGCAAAGAGAACCCCAGGGCTGCAGGTGAGGTGAGATCACATTTGATCCAGACAAGATCTGTGTTCGTAGCTCCCTCTGGGATCAAAGCATTACTTAGACATCTTTGAAGATGGAAGTAGCACTTCCAGTATCCATTTACCCATGTAGAATTAGATAGAAGCTTCTTTAATTAAAGACATCCTTGCATGAAGCTAAGGAAAGCCCAGGCTCCACAGAATCCCTTCTCCCCATGTAATCCCCTCAAGCAATGGCAGAGTGTTTTAGTACCAAGGGTTAGAGCACGAGTTTTAACAGTTTTTAGCTAAAATAATTCTCTCTATCACCCTTGCAACCTCTCATGGGAAGATCTTTGACAGGTGACAAGTGACTCACTCAGTTGCACTTGGGAAAACAACAGAGCTGGGAGAAGAAATCAGCTCCCATCAGGATTCTGGTTCCTCATTTAGCACAGGGCATGTTCCCCACTTCCCCAACCCCTTTAAATCCCAAGGTAACATCTCCCCTTTTCATTCACCCACTTAGCCCAAATAAGTCCAAACAGGGAGAAAACAAAGAAGGATTTTAAGCCCATGTTTAAAACAGCTTATGGATGTTGGAGCTCCTTCCAGCTCCATCTCAGCAACGTTGTGCCTCAAGCCAAGGTTTCATCGTGTGTGTCATTGGGGATTGCAGTTACAAATGAGATTAAGGAGCGAAATAAAAATCACTTGAGCTGGAGATAACTCACTTGCTGGCAGGGAGCAAGGGACTGAATTGATCTCCTGGCCCACGCAGGCTTTTCCATCTGCCAATAACACCCAGCAATTCGTCAGTGCCGCAGCACACAGTGTTTATGGCCCGGTGTTGTAATGAAATCAGCATCTCCCACAGGGAACTTAACCCCTCCAGAGGCTGACAGAGGTGGCCCTCATGGGGCACAAAGGAAATACCGAGCCCAGTGCTGGCTTTGACACACAAATGCCTCTGAACACATCAGAGCCCTTGCAGGGTTATTAGCAAACTCTGCCACAGAAAAGCCTGGAAAAGGGGTTTAGATCCAAGGTTGCTCTGGGAACATCTACAAGGTTCAATTCCCCCTTTCCCACCTCCATGGATGGATTCAGGTGAGCATCAGCTTGAACATTGCACCTCCACTTTATCAGCCCTCCAGGGAGCCAGGCACTTGGTTTGTGTGCCCAACATCAGGGAGCTGCCTGCAAGCCCAGACCTGGAAGGCAGTTCCAGAGGGGGTTTAGGAGTGCTGAGAGCTGAGAGAGCTTCATTTGGGCTCTCTGTCCAGTCCTCCTGTATAGACTCCATGAGGTAACAAGCACAGATCATGGAATCAGCCTTCACACACAGGCAGAAGCCTGGATCTGGACACATTTAGAGTCACTGCAAAGCCTTCCAGGATTTCCAGTCATCAGCCCTATCAGTGCAGCCCACTTCCAGATGCTGGAGATCTTCTCCGTCTGCACTAGCAGGGGAAGGAGAGCTGTGCCCCCACTAAGCCAGCACTGACTCTGAACCTATCCTTCCACCAGCATCCCAAAAAACTGGTGTGGGATAAATCACACTGTACAGATCCACCACTGCAGAGCCTTCCATTTGCTTTTCCTTCCCCCAAAAAACTGCTTTAGACACAAGACATTTTTTCCAGCCCACGCTTTCCTAAAGGACACTGTGAGGTTTTGAATAAACAAAGAAATGAGGCACGACAGTTCGAGACTGAGGAGAAAATATCACAACCATCCCAACAACATCAACAGTTTAGAGAAAACACTTGGAGCTGTCAATACCCTGTGCTGAGTGGTGAAAGATTTGGGACATGTTCCAGTTTGGAGTAAGAGACACTTTGCTGGTTTGCTTGCAGATCTTGGGGGAAGGCTGCACTTCTCAGCTGCAATCCAGAAATGGTACCGACTCCATGGAAAGAAGAACATGGAAAAGTCCAAACCAGGATAAATGCTCGCAGCCGTGAAAAATCTGAAATTAAAGAGCTCTCTGCCAAGAGAGGAGCTCAATAGTTTGGCTCCCCAAAGCTCAGGTCTTAAAATACATCTCAGAGCTCCGTGGCTGCATATTCCTAAACCCAGGCTGCTGTGTGCACACGTGGCCAGGGCATGCAGAAGAAGTCGGATTGTTCCTGGTAGAGGCGCCTCAAGCAATGCTTCCTTCCTTCCAAAACAAATACTCAGTGGTGCAATGATCCCAAAGGGCTCCTGAATGAAGCTCTACAAGCCCCACTGAGCCCTTAACTGTGGCATGAAGCCACACTCAAGACCAGGCTCACGTTTTGGGCACAGATTTCCATGGGCTGAGCATCCCCAGCACGGCTTTCACAGAACTCTGGGAACAGAGCCCACAGGAGGATCTTGACCAAGGCAAGAAGAGCCAAGCTCAGCAGACCGAGCCATGTTTAAATCCAGGTGCCAACAGCAGAGATAACAAATGTGAAGAATTGAAGTAATCAAAGGTGTTACTCATCCGTGACTTGGACTGGAAGCAGGGCCAGGAGCCCAACTTAGATGAGGAACCAGCAGTGCCTGTGCAGCTGGGCACCATCCCAGCGTCCATTCCCAGAGTCAGCAGCTGTGGCCAGGGCAAGGTGAACGAGGGCACTCAGGGCTGAGCTCATAAAAACAGACCCCAGGAATGCAGCCATGATGAGCTGGGCTCACCTCTCTGATGGGGAGAAGGAGCCACCAGGACTGAGAGTCCTGAGCTCCTCAGGGGAATTGTCGGGCTCAGGTGAGGGACTTGGGTGCCCTGCAGGGCTGGAGGGTGAAGAGCTCCTGGACTGATGGGGTTTCAGCACGGCTGATGCAGCTCCCAGCCCAGCAGGTATCCCGAATTCCCTGCAGACACCCCAGGCTGGCTCAGCACAGCTGCTCTGCAGCTGCATTTTGCTGGGGCAGCAGCAGCAGCCGGCTGGGCCGTGCAGATGGGCCCAGAGAGACTCCCTGCTTCCTTCAGCTCCTGAGCTCAGGCTCAACTCCCATAAAGCTGGGTTTTATGGGCCTCCCCGTGAGTGTGAGCATGGCTGTGTGTGCAATCCCAGGGATTTACAATACATCCAGCCATCGCTTGGGGCCAACGTTTTCAAATGCTGTATCCAGAAGCCTGGATCCACTGGGCCTTTGGTTTGTTTTAAAGCGAGTTTATTTTGGATTTGAAAACACAGCCCAGCTCTTCGGCACAAATTGATTTCCTGAGCTCGTCTGCTTCCTCCAAACTCCTCTCCTGGCAACTCCTGTTGCTTTAGGATTTCTACACAACCTTCCAGTACCTCCTGAGGACCTCCCTCCCCCTCCCAACCTTTGCCCCTTTTGATCGCTGCAAGGCTGTTAATTCAGTTGGCAACAAAACCCTCTCTCAAGCAAAGCTAAGAAAATGAGCTGTGTCAAATCTCTGAGGCTTGCATGAGTTTTAATTTGCTATATTTGCTTGTTTTCCTTCTCCTTTAGACTTTGGACTCTCTGACTTTCTTTCATGGCTAGATTTCTACGCTGTCCATCTTTCTGGGCATATTTTACATTTGGCATTTCTTTGCTTTCCCCAGTGAAGAGAAGTCCAAACTCTGAAGTTAAAACCTTCCCCAACACGGATTTACATGAAGACAGAGGATTTCTCTGGAGGTTTGTCCTACACAATTCTGCTGGAAAGGAAGGAGATGTGGAGAGCCGTGGGGAAACTGCATCTTAAGGAGGCTCAGCAGGACTCTGAGCAGAACTGTCAGCAGCAGAAGTGGCTGCCTGGGGGGAACGGCTCAGTAATGAAACCAAGGTGGCCGAGCTGCTGACAGCTGCAGAGCAAGCCAGAGGAGAGGTGGGTTTGGGAGCAGAGGGGAATATTTCATCTTCTCTGACTTGATGAGTTTGCATTGGCACAAGACAATGAGGAGCAGATGTCAGCCAGAGATGCCAAACTACCCCGTTCATTTTTACAGCAGGGAGTTTCTCAACAGCATGGACTGATTTTTTTCTTTTAGAAAAGCCCTTCTCAAAGTTCACCAAGAATGGTTCTTAGCCAGTGTTGATGGCAGCAGCAATGATTTCACACGGATAATCGGATAAAAACCCCTTCCCAGAGCTAATTGGATGCTGCACGGACTCTGAGCCATCTGCATCCACCAAAGCACACTTACCTGGGACCATTAAATGGGAATTTCTTCCTTAGAGCTTTCTCATGGCCTGAGTAACTTGTTTGCCTTTTCTTTTGCCTGAGGGCTCTGTTAATTCCTAGAAATCGTACAATCATTTAGGTTGGAAAAAACCCATAAGATCGTTGAGTTCTGTGTAATGATTCCGGTGTTACAACAAATTTGGAAACTCTTGGAAAAGTGAAGAGCTCAGCTGGGCTCAATTTCATTGTGGATGTACTTTGAATAAACAAAATTCTGGAATTCTGATTTCCTGAGCTGCACTCAGACCATTGACCCAGACAATGACCTATGAGCATCCGAAATATTCAAGGTTAAATTGTTAAGCATTGGAAGAGGCTGCCCAGGGAGGTGGTGGAGTCCCCATCCCTGGAGATGTTCAAGGAATGACTGAACGTGGCACTTGGTGCTCTGGTCTGGTTGACAGGGCCAAAAGTTGAATGACCTAGGAGGTCTTTTCCAGACTAAATGATTCTGTGACACTGGAAAGCTCAGGATTTTAAGGCTGAGGATTATTATTCTGGTTTGGGGTTTTCTCTTCTTTTCTTGGCTCTGCACTTCCACGTGATCACGTGAAGCAAAATATTTTTTAAGCATTCCCCTGATAAGCAAGATCCATCCCAAGAAAACACCCTGACCACCTCAGGGCTTTTTGTGAAAACACAGAGAAAAGAGGGGATGACTCCATGACATCATCAGCTGAACTGCAATTCAGAAAGCTGTTTAATTTGAGGGTTTGCAAGACCTGCATTTTTCCTGGAAGGATCCCACAAATCCAGTGTCTGAACTCTAGTTACCTCCCTACAACCTGCCAGACTTTCCCCCATTAATGAGACACAGTTAAATATTCCAGTTCACCTTCCACAAATCTATTGTGGCCTGTCCTGGAATCCAGCTCATGTCTATAAATGCATATATTATTATCTTGACTTCCTCCTGCTTATTGGCAATGCCTGGTAATCTTTCAGTTGTGGTATGCAAAGCCAAACATGAATCAGTATTTTCCATGATGGTTGTAATTTTGGCCTGTAATTTTATCACTCCAATCTAAATCCACTTCAGAAACACCATAAACGAATTGTCACCGAATGAACTGAGACTTCGGAGTGGTTTAGAAGAGTTATTTAATAAAAGGAAAATATAAAACAAATGTAAGCCATAATATTTTTGGCAAAAAGGTCAAATATTTCTTTCTCTTTACCTCATTTGAGTGCAAGGACCTACTTCTTTTAATGCATTCCCAGCAGGTTTGTTTGTCTTGGATTATGCAGTAGCAGATAAAACATTTGTCCAGTGAGAGTTGTTTAAAAAGAACCAAAAACCCAACAAAAGCAAGGTAAACAGATCAAATTTGTGATATCCTTGCCCTAATTTTTTATAAAATACTGAATGCTAAGTGCTAAAAATATGCCCATGCTCTTTTCACAGAGCTGAAGCCGTTTTCACAGTTTGCAAAGCCAAACACTCCCAAGTTGCTGTAAGTTTATTTTAGGCCCTGATCTGGATGACGGCTGCGAGGCTGCCTCACTTCATTCATATTAAGAAACAATATACAGAGGATATAAAGTGATCAACTGTGTTTACAGTGAGGGCAAAAAAAAAGCCCCTTTGCATGAGTAGTAAACAGGGAATCTGGGGCTGAACACAAAAACTGCTGCTGATCACTCCTGAAAGGAACATTCCCGGCACTGGCGGCTCTGGGAAAGGCAAATGATGACAATCTCAGAGTGGGATTTCCAGGAGTAACCCCAGAATAACCCTCCAGAAGTCAAACATCCAAGGTTTGCAGGGGCACTCCCAGTGACACGTGAAGGTTTCAAGCAATGGCTTTGCAGGGGGAAGGAAGGAAAGAAAATAAAAAAGCCCCACGTTTATTCATAAAAAATATCTGCGTCAAAACTGCAGTTGGAGCCTGTTTATAATAAACCACCAAACGATAGAGAGGCTGCTGTTTGGCACAGGAATGGCCTGGGAGAGGCTTGTATTACATTTCTCTCCCTCAGCCTTCATGGTATAAGGCAGAACAGGCTGAAATTTATGCTCTCCTGGTACTGCCGGCGCGGCTGTGCTGCTCCAGAGACACTTCTGGCACAGGCCCTCGCCTTGCTCTACATTGCATTTCCCTGGATTTATTGCCAGAGGTTGGGGTGAGGGCAGAGGGGCATTTTTGACTTCTTTATGGTGATGGAGGCACTTGAGGGGGCCAGGCAGACACAGATAAGTAGCCCCAGAGGCAGCTACTGACCACCACCCTCTCATTGTGTCTCCTGTTCTGGACCAGCTTGGTTTTTAATATCAGACCATCATTGCTTCGTCGGGGTTATGTGCAGGTCTGGAGGAAAATGGGAAAATGGGCATTACTTTCTCTTGGCAGAGTTTTTGTTGCTTAAGTTTTGCTCTTTCCTTCCAGCTTAGCAAGCAGAGCTGTGAGTCCCATCCATCCATCCATCCATCCGTCCATCCATCCATCCTTCCTTCCTTCCATCCATCCATCCATAGAATCATAGAATCGTGGAATGGTTTGGCTCAGACAGGACCTTCAAAATCATCTCGTTCCAACCATCTCTGCTGTGAACAGGGACACCTTCCACTACACCAGGTTGCTCAGTCCAGCCTGAACTTGAACCTGGCTATCTTTCCATCCATCCATCCATCCATCCATCCGTCCGTCCATCCATCCCTCCATCCATCCATCCCTCCCTCCATCCATCCATCCATCCATCCCTCCATCCATCCCTCCATCCCTCCATCCATCCATCCGTCCATCCCTCCATCCATCCATCCTTCATCTTTTGGTCAGCAAGACATTTTCTGCCAGAGGCAGTCCAAGAAGGCTCTGTCCAACTTGCAAAGATCCAAGTCAGGAAACCCAAACCCCACCAGGATTTTCACTCCCAGGGCCTGAGAGGGAGCAATGAGCTCTGCTAGGTCCCTTTGCTTCCTTTGGATCCAGGAGTTTCTCCATCACTGTGAGAGAACCAATACAAAGAAGATCTGTTGTGTTCTCCACGTTTGATGGGACAAAAAACAGGCCATGAAAATGTAAAAAAATAAAAGTTCCAGGTTCAGCCTCTCCACCTCTGAATCATGTCGTGGAGAGGGATCTCTTGTCCTTTGAGGGAGGTTTCTGGTCACAGTAGCTCCTGGGTGATCTGAGCATCCACCTCCATGAGATATTTTGACACTAAAGCCAAGACTATGTTATCAAAATAGCTCATGGATGTGGATGCTCAGGTTCCCCCAGGAACTGTGAGTTTGACACCCACAAAAGCCAAACAATTTCCAGCAGGGCTGGCAGAAACCCCTGACTGAAGCTGCTGAAAATTTTCTCAATTTCAGTGACCACTCCAGTGGCTTTTCCCTTTGCAAAATACTTTGAGAATCTCTGATTAAAGAGCTTCTCGAGAACTGGATATTTCTATTTATTGTTGTTATTTTATAGAAGTCTCCCCTGTCAGGGAAACAGTAGCAGCATAAAATAGAATGCTGGAATTACTGTTTGTGTCTTGACCCCTACAAATTACTCGCCAACACAACAGCCAGGAAAAGCCAGGAATCAGGCTGAGAAAAAACAAGGGAGACAAGGTTTGTTCAGTACAAACCTCACTGCTGTGCATAATTCAGTCTTTATATAAAGTAGCTTCACCAGGGTACCATCCCACAATGCCCACAAATCCTATTATGTGACTAAAAATATTTATAAATGTAAATGGATACATACAGACAAAAAGAAATTCTTTTGGCTGGCAGCCCAAAGTTCAGCCCCTACCAAGATGGACAATTTATTTACATTTCTTCTCACTATTATGGATTGATCTTTCCACCAGCACAACACAGAGATACTCAGGTCATCTCTTTGCTACTTCTCTTTCCCGACTTTCATTATGAGATAATAGTCAATTAGGACTCAAAACCAACCAGAACTCTTCCACTCATTAGGGCTTGATCCACTCCTGACATTTCTTGATAAATCCTCCCTCTGATTTACAAGAGACTTCATTTCTGAGGGTTTTTAACCACTTTTATACTTTATTCTTCGTATTTACCCTTTGAACATCAGTTAGAAGAGGGACATGGCTTGGGCTGCTGAACTTTGGGAATAGCTCCCTGCTAATCCCTTTTCTCTTGGATTCCCATGATTTTAGGGTTGTAGAACCATGGAATAGTTTGTGTTGGAAGGGACCTTAAAGCCCTCTCATTCCATCCCCTGCCGTGGGCGGGGACACCTTCCACTAGACCAGGTTGCTCCAAGCCCCATGCAACCTGGCCTTGACACAGGTTGGGGTGTCCCTGTGTTTGGAATGCCAAAGAAAAGGATGTTGGGATGGGGGTGGGGTGTTTAAAATTATATTCCAATGGGGATTTATTTTTTTTTACATCATTGTTGGTTTTAAATTATTTTATTCCCACTGGTCTCAGGTTTGGAAGCTGCAGAGGAGAGGAAGATGAAGGAGTGGGGATTTTGGGAGAAAATGTGAGGAGAGGGACAGCAAAACCCCAAAAAGTAAGAAATGTCGGGGACATCAGGGAGAAGAAGAGGAGAATAATAACATGGGTGCCCTCTAGTCAGCACCAGGGTTTCTCATCTCCAGCCTCTCTCCCATGTTTAGAGATGGGCAGGACTTGGAGCCTGGCAGTCAGCCACGATCCTGAGTGAAACAATGCCCAGGAGCTTGGCACATCAGGGCATCCCACACAGGGCCCCTCGTCCTCACTCTGCCAGGCTGGGTCCCCCTCTCCCGCCACGTTTGGACCAGGAGCTCTGCAATGGCAGCGCTACCAAACGTGCCCTGGGATCTGATTTCCTTTCATGGCCAGGTGCTTTTAATAACCCACTGCCAACTGCCAGTGCTATTGCTGCAAGTGATGCCTGGAATGAAAAGGGGGAAGAAAGAAAGACCAAAAAAAAAAAAAAAAAAGTAAATAAAAAAAAACAGAAATTTTTGAATTTTAATTTTCCATCTCCTCTAATTGGAAAGAAAAGGGGGAAAAAAAAAAAACCAAAAAAAAAAAAAAAAAGTCAATGAAACAGAACAGATAATTTTGCAATTTAATTTTCCATCTCCTCTAATGATGGTACCGGTGTCATGCTGATGGATGGAACTGTTACATGCGGCCTCTCAAGATTAATTCCCCTCCTGCAACTTCAGCCGTGATTTTCCAGAGCAGCCTCTTGGCTCCCTTATTCAGCCTTCCCCCTGGTCCCTTCCCCTCTCCCTTCCCCAGGCTTCTCCTGCTCAGAAGAATGTTTTGGATCAAAGCCGACAAGGAGAATTAGGCGGGGTGTCAGGGCTGGCTTTTGTGATGGCTGAGGAGACTCGGGTCCTTTTCCTGAAGGAGAGCACAGCTTTTTCAGACCTGAAAATCCTCTGTTCCTTATCTGAAACTGCTGACTACTGCACAAATGCAGGATATCTGCTCCTTCCAGGATCTTGAAGGATCTACATTTTTTCCCATTCCGCTTGGGCAGAAATCTCTGAAGCCCATTAAAAGTTTCACCGTAATCTGAGCTCCATATTTTCTCAAGCCAGGAGATCTGGAATTTAAAGGCAAGGTTTGATCTTATCTTTTCCTTATCTGATTATGGTGGCTCCACCAAATAAGATTTATCTATAAAGAAAATAATGCAATTAATGTCCTGGCTGCACAAGTCTTTATGAAGACCTCTCAGATTTTGCTGAGCTCTCCAATTAAATGTAACTCTGTAAACCTGAGTGAACCAAACCCTTATCTGAGAACGTGCAATGCTCCTAAATTAAATTCATGGACTTGGTGGAAAGGGTTCAGGGGAATTTTTGTGTGTGAAAGGGACACAGAGACGCTGTTCTGCGTAATTCCCAATCCCTCTCAGCCTGGCAGGGAGCACACACACCACTAACCAGGGCTGTTCCTGCATTTACATCAGCGAGGAATTTTCTCCTCCTGGCACATTCTCTGGGATCCCACAGCTGAAGGGGCTCCAGGGAAAAGCAAACTTGCTGTCCTGGCATAGGGAAAAGGGATGCACGTGAGGGGCTGGTCCCAAAGTTGTGCAAGGCACCAGCAATGAGCATGTGCTGAGGATCACGGTGTTCATGGCTCGCTCCAGATCTGGCAGGATCTCAGTTGATCCAGAGGATATCCTAGTAGGATATCCAGATGTTTGAACATCTCCAGTAAATACAAAAAACAAGGGAGATTTCCCCAAGCTGGGGGCTCTCTTAGTTCTCCAGCATTTTGGTGACCCCATGGAGTGTCCCATGGCAAGACCTTGGTTCTGTTAAATTTAAGAGTGGAAAAGGGACACAAAAATTGGATCCTTTTAAATATCAAGGAGCTTCAAACCAGCTTCCAACTGCCCAACTTCCAACTGGGCAGTTTCCAGCCCACTCCAGATTCCTTTCCAGCTTCTCTTCTGCAGCTTCTCTTCCTCTGAGATCCAGAAGTGCAGGGAGCTTGGAAACCCCACAGTAGCAGGGGCAAGGCTGGGCTGGAAAAGAGTGGAGGGACGATCTGGGAGTGCCATTCCTCTGCAAACTGAGTCATTCATGATCCCACCTTGGACATCACCCTCAGTGTTTTGGGAAAACTGAGCCAGGCACAGCATGAGGTGGGAAGGGTCAGCAGGACTGGGTTGGAAGGGGAGGTTCCACCATGAGCAGGTTCACCATGAATGGGTTCATGCACTGCAACTCTGATTTCTGGCTTTGCTTATCCGTGCAAAAGCAAAATATCGTTTCTGGCTGATCTCACGTGAATTATTTCCAAACTGCTTTTCCTCTGAGTTACGTGGGTTTGGACTCAGTCTGAAAAAAATTATTTGTGTACCAAGTCCTAGGGTTTCTCTCTATCAGCTGGCTTCAGAGTTTCCCAAGCCTGCATTTTGGCTGCAACAACCTCCAAGATGGAAAAGTGTGTTCCTGTCCTGAGATCTGTCTTAGCTTCTTGTTTCTTGCTGATAGGAAGAACTCTTCCCATTAAATAAAAAAACTGAAATAAAATTGCTTTGAAATTTGTACAGTCAGAAGAAACAGCAATCAGAAGAAAGTTCACACACCTGTTAGTTGCTATTTTCAAATACAATTTATATTTTTTCTTTTTTTTTTTGAAATTTCAGAAATCACTGGGAAATGATCCTCCTTTCTGCATCCTAACCTTTATCTCAGCCTAATTTCTCCACTCAAAACTTCATTTCACAGGATTAATGTTCCTGGCCTCACTCAAAACTTCATTTCACAGGATTAATGTTCCTGGCCTTTCTGGTTCTTCACTTCCCTGCCCCCATTTTCTTTGTTCGGGAAGACCATCAACAAAATTCCTTTCTTGTTAGTGAAAGTCTTTTTTTTTGATAAACATTGCTTGGAATATACATCTTTTTGTTTAAAAATGGTGATGCTACTTAATAACAAATGCTGAGGCCTCAACAGATGAGCATTTCAATCCTGGCTGGAAATAATTTAAAGCAACTTTGCCAGATGTGTAGGGCAGGGGCAAATCCCAGATTCACTTTGTCACAGCCACATGGATTAAGTGAAGTGGCTGGAAATGGTCCTATCTGACCCTAGGAAGGGCTCCTCACTCACCAGGGGCAGATCTTCAGCTGATCTTCACATCACGGTGGGGGAGAAAGGATTGAAACTGAAAGAGAAGAGATTTAGGTGGGATTTTGGGAAGAAATTCTTCCCTGTGAGAGTGGGCAGGCCCTGGCACAGGGTGCCCAGAGCAGCTGTGGCTGCCCCTGGATCCCTGGAAGTGTCCAAGGCCAGGCTGGATGGGGCTTGGAGCACCCTGGGATAGGGTGTCCCTGCCCATGGCAGGGGGTAGAACTGGGTGAGCTTTAAGGTTTCTTCCAACCCAAACCATTCCATGATTCCATGACCCCCTTCAGTTTATCCCTGCTGATTCAGGTTGGCTGAAGGCTCCACGGTGGTTCAGGGTGACTTTGAAGGGACTGGGCACCCTGACATGGCAAATGATGACCTGGGGGCCCTCAGGTAGATGCAGAAGCTGCAGATGCCACTCTTGGCCACAACCAAGCCTGTCTAGACCTGGATCTGACCCCGCTTTCCTCTGACATGAGCATCTTCATCTTCCCTGTTGGTGGCAAAAGCTTGGATGAGCAGGGCAGGACCCCAAATCCTGGAATCACTTGCCCCATCCCACCTGGGAGCAGGCTCTTCCCACACCTCTGGGATGCGATGGGCTTCACCCCTTCCCTAATCAAAGAGCTTTCCCACCTCGAGCCGAGCAAATCCGTTCCATGCAGTAAAACTGAAATTTCCATTCCTTGTGTAAACACCGTGTATCTCTCCAACGGTGTCCATAAAAATGCGGGAAAGTGCAAGCTCAGCAGCTGGAATGGGCCGGGTACCTCCGTGCAGTGAGCGAATCCCAGGTGGTCTCTGTCACGGGAGGTGATTTATGG
>NW_008239324.1:338472-353417 GCF_000691975.1 Corvus brachyrhynchos | reverse complement strand
CCCTTTTGGGCTGCTTTTATTTAATCTGTGGGAGTTTGACAGCCCAGAGGTCACAGACACTCCAGTCACTCGTGGTTTCTCTACCGAAATGGAGAAATGCCTGCAGGGAGGGGAGAGGGGGGACAGGATGGGACGGGGAGAGAAGAACGGAGCTGAATGCACGCTAGTGTCAGTCCCTGGAAAAACAGCAGGTCCATAAATAGTAAAGGCTTTGGAAGACGAGGGGCCATGAATGGTGCCTTAATCACAAGTGAAATGTCAGGGGAGGAGGGGGAAGGGGTCTGTATTTATTGTCTCTTGCATGAGATTTCAAACCAGAGAGGCAGCATCTTTGGGGAGCTCACAATGAAGTTTTTCTGTGCATCCAAGGAAGGAGCCTGTCCAGGCTTCTCACGGCTTTTTATTTTTAATCACGTTCAATTAAAATTTTGGAAAATGAGTTCATGGCACTGCTCCTTTCTTGCTTCTGCTGTTCTCTTTGGACTCAGGCAAGACACTTTAGATAAATCCTTACCTCAGTTTAATCAGGTTGTGGGAGGGCATCTTGAGACATCCTCAGAGAGCTCCAGGGGGAAGGTTCAGCAAGGAGGAGCAGCAGATCCCAAAGGGCTCACACAGAGCAAATCAATGGAAGAACACCTCCAAAATCCTTCCTACTTGAGCCAGTTCCACTTCCTCTGAGGTCCAAAGCCTGGGACATTGCTACAGCCTCACTTTCCATGCGGGGCACGTGTTCCCTTAACTTTGTCTTCATTAGAAATGTGTCATTTGTGATCTCAGCGGTACCTCCACACGGAGCCAGGATAATTCTATTGGCTTTCCTGGAGCTGGGCTGGATTTACATCAAGGTGGATGAGATCAGCCCATTAGCCTCCCTGGCAAGCTCCCTGGAACGTGGTTACAATTTACTCTGCTCCCTGAAAGGCTCAAATTTTGGCCAATGGCTTCCCCTCCCTTGTAGATTGTGTACATCAAGGTCACCAAATCCCAAATGTCCTCCAACGTCCCAGGGGTCATGGTTTGATTTCATCCTGGATGTTTTGTGTTAGAAGAAAAATAGTCTGCGTCTTATTTTCTAAGATTCCCAGACCAGGAAATGCAGGAAGCTGTTCAGTTCAGGTTTTTCTTGTGTGACAGATCAGCTTTTTAATCCATCTGCTGATACAATGCTCAAGTATAATTTGACTTTCCTAGGGGAAAATCAACAGCTGGAAAAGTTACAGAAAAAAAAAAAAAAAAAAAAGAGCTTTTCCCAAGAAAATCTCCCCTCAAGTTCATAGGAAATTGCAATGACCTACAAAGCACAGAATAAGAGCTGATTGGGCTGGAAGGGCTTGAGACCGCTGTTGGAGCTAATTTTTCCCCAAGGAAGAAACAGTTCTGCCTGCTTTGTGAAAGAGACCTGCTCCTTGGGAAGGGATTTGGACTTTATCCCATGGGCAGTCCCTGTGCAGCCAGGGAAAGACTCCTTTTGGAAGAGTAGCAGAGCAGGGAGGAATGTTATCAATCTGAATCGGGCACTTCTCTCCCAGGAGTGTCACAAAGGACCAATAAACACTCCAAGATCTCCTGATAAAGTGGATTTCACCCATGTAATCCCATTACAGGGGACCTGCTGGGTGGTTTGTGTCAGATGAAGATAGGGAACAGAAGAAGGGAGGTCTCCTGAGAGAACCTCAGCATTTTTGGGGGTGGGAGGTCACTGATGTCAATGGAGAAGTGCAAAAGCAGCATTTTACCATTACCCTGCAGGAATGACTCAATCCATGTGGACAAGGGCTACTCCTTACTCTTGGCTTAGGGACATCCCTCCTACTGACGCCAGCACGGGAGCCATGGGACTCCAACCAGATCCTGAGGTGAATAAACCAGCATAACAAATCCTATTTCCAGTTCGGGATTCTTTACTCACACCCTGCGTGTACATCCAGAATGCCGCGATTTGTCTCTTTTTGGACCAAGAAACAGTGGAAAAATATGGATCATGTCATTATAAAACATATAAGTTTCATGACTCACTCTAACTCCTGTGTGATCCGTATTTCTGAAAACGGAGCAAATTATTTGAGTACTCCTTGTGCACTTTAAGCTCCTTACAAGCAGCCCATTAAAAAAGTCTTGTCCCTACGTGTTTTTTTGCTCAATGAGGTGTTAAATAGGAGATGCTCTTCAAACAAACTAATCCATCCACGAGAAAATATACAAAAGAAAGTCTCTGGAATGACATTTCCCGCTCCCCGAGCCCGTCAGAAACACCGCCTGTCTTCTCCCGCGCCGTCAGCCAGGGAGAAAAGGATGAAGTGGGAAGGTCTCCGGCTTAGCAAAACAGCTGCCGCAGACTTGAAAGGCGAGGGGCAAGGTAGAGAGGTCTGCCCGAGATCACAGGCACTTGTGGGCAGATAGGATCTGCGGGAAGTGAAGACAAGGTGTGAGAAGTCTGTTCTTTCTTGTATCATCGCAAGGGCCCTTTTTTGAAGATAAGCCCCTTTCGGGGGGGACGGGGAGGTCTTTGCACTTCAAGGGCAGGCGCGTTTCCACCTCCCCTCTGTTTGTTTTCTAATTTTCTTTTCACTCTCACGTCGGCTCTTCGTGACCCTCTCTCTCAGCAGCATCACCAGCACCTCTTCCCGGGGCCCCGCAGACAGGGGTTAAGAGGCCTCCCGAGGGAAGGGAGTTTTACGGTGGGATCTGGAGGAGACAGGCAGGGGCTCAGGTGGAAGGGGTGTGGGGGAGGGAAGGCGTGCAGGGAAATGCCAGGACACCCTAATGTGCTTCGGAGCAGTGACCACCACAGGGATGGACCACGGGAAGGGTCCTGGTCACCTTCAGGATTTCTAAACACCACCCCCATACAGGTATAGAAGCAAATCATGGCAGGGGAATCTGAAGGAAACTCAGAGAAAAATCCAGAAATGTGGCACTTTTTTTGGTGAGGAGCACTCCAAGCTTGTTACATTCAAATCCAAAATCTTGGTCACCTTCTACCACCTCTCTTTGCAAAATGGAGCTCTTCATTTACAGTTTCCACTACTTAAAAATCCTACAGAGTTTCCCTCCTTCATGGAACAGCCAAGGGAAATCCTGCAAATGCTCCATAGGTAAAAGGGCTCTGGGTTTGCTGTGAGCCCCGAGGATGGGCAGCCAGCAGGAGCTCAACTGCCAAAACCAGACATTTCTGCTAAACATTTTGGTTCAGGGATCTTCTGGAGATTTGGGATGCATGGCAAGAAATGCTTTCATGCAGGAATGATGTTCAAACGCGGTTCTGTGGCATCCAAACCAAAAAAGGAGCAGAGAGAAATCCAGGTGTGGCTTGTCTGTGTTGGGATGGTCGCACAAAACACAACCAAGTTCAGGAAACAAGCGAGCAAAGAGAGCAGAAGGGAGCTGCCAGGGAAGAAGAGGGAAATGAAGTGGGGAAGGTCGCTGATTTCCCACTTAACTCAGCCCACATCTCCCAACCGCTCTCTGTGGATCCCCCTCCTGATTACCCACCCCAAACCCGTAACACAACCTCCCATCTTTTCATCAGCTCTTCCTTCCTCTGCCTCTAATCCCTTATGACACAAATGAGTGAGTTCAGGGGTTTATGAGCAGAAACGGGGGATTTCAGGCTCGGGACGTGCCCAGGAGCCCCCGGGGCCGAGCAAGGACCTGCTGCTGCCCGTGTCAGGTTGTTGTACAAACATCGCCTCCCGCAAAGCCCCGGCATGGTCCCCAAGTCAAGCGCTGGAGACAGTTTGCCCAGTAGTTTGACCTTTCACCTCCCCTTTACTAAATAGACCTAATTACTGCGTTTGTCTGTCATTTAAGCAACAAATGACTCCATTGAGGTCATCTGAGGGAAGCTGGAGTTCTTAGCTGTCATCTCAGGAGAGCTCGGCTAATTTTATCCTGCTGGGGAAGAAAGCCCTGTGAAATTGTGCTGGAGGGCTCGGTTACAATTGCTGCTTCCTGGGAAGGGTTTGGTGACACGCTCACTGTTCAGGAAAGCGAGGTATGGCCCCACCAGCTCCTCCTTGTTTCCAGCCCTCAGGGATTTCCAAGGATTGTAGGAGAAATCTTAAAGGAGAAAGTTTCTGGGATCAGCAAGAGCAAAGCAAGCAAAGCAGAGCAAAGAGTAATACTACTAATTATGATAATAAAAATAATCATAATCAGTATGATAATCATAATCATAAGCAAAACCAGTAATGATATGGTCAAGCAATAATGATAATGATCATACAAATAATATTAATATTGGCAATAATAATAATAATAATGTCACAGGCAATTTTCTTTTCTAAATCCAGATTTTTCCACTGGAAATATCAATACTCCCAGTGTGCTGACAAGCTTTTGTTCAGCCACAAAAAGGGCCAGAAACTGCAGATGAATTTGTTTCAACGATGTTTCCTCCACAGTTTTCCGTCCTCACAGTTCTGATGGCTCCCAGTTGGGTCCTTTGTGGGCAACAGGAAA
This sequence comes from Corvus brachyrhynchos, assembly GCF_000691975.1. Classification (NCBI taxonomy): domain Eukaryota; kingdom Metazoa; phylum Chordata; class Aves; order Passeriformes; family Corvidae; genus Corvus; species Corvus brachyrhynchos. The sequence continues at coordinate 348,953 of NW_008239324.1, read as the reverse complement.
AATGGTGATGAAAGAGGGAGGTTAAGCCTGGAGAATACTCAAAGAAACCAAAATGTGTGCATGGAAGGAGGAGGCAAACCTAAAAAATGGTGGTGTTTCCCCTCTGGCTGCACTCGCAGAGAGCTCAGAATTAATTGTGGGGAGACAAACATATCTATTTCCACAAAGAATTCCTGAAAATGTTCCTGTGTCTATTTGTACATGGAATAGTTTGAGTTGCAAGGGACCTTAAAGCCCATCCAGTGCCACCCCTGCCATGGGCAGGGACACCTCCCACTAGCCCAGGTTGCTCCAAGCCCTGTCCAGCCTGGCCTTGGACACTGCCAGGGATCCAGGGACAGCCACAGCTTCTCTGGGCACCCTGTGCCAGGGCCTCCCCACCCTCACAAGGAAAAAGTTCTCCCTAAAATCCAATCTAAACCTTCTCTCTTTCAGTTTGAAGCCAATACATGAGCTTGGGCACAAAGCTCTCTGGTAAGACATTTAGAAGTTGTGCCAAGGCTCTCATCCCTGGTCTGGGAATATCCCTGCACTTCCCCCTGCTTCACCTCCAGGATATCTCTGCCAAGGATGTTTTTCTAGCTTGCCCCTTTGGCTGCATCTTCCTTCTGTGTGCAGCTCCTGCTCTGGCTCTTCTCTGTGGCATTGGATGTTCCATTCCTGTCCTCACCTCACAGCCCGTGAGAGAAATCCAGGGGTGGCTTGTCTGTGTTGGGATGGTCGCACAAAACACAACCAAGTTCAGGAAACAAGCGAGCAAAGAGAGCAGAAGGGAGCTGCCAGGGAAGAAGAGGGAAATGAAGTGGGGAAGGTCGCTGATTTCCCACTTAACTCAGCCCACATCTCCCAACCGCTCTCTGTGGATCCCCCTCCTGATTACCCACCCCAAACCCGTAACACAACCTCCCATCTTTTCATCAGCTCTTCCTTCCTCTGCCTCTAATCCCTTATGACACAAATGAGTGAGTTCAGGGGTTTATGAGCAGAAACGGGGGATTTCAGGCTCGGGACGTGCCCAGGAGCCCCCGGGGCCGAGCAAGGACCTGCTGCTGCCCGTGTCAGGTTGTTGTACAAACATCGCCTCCCGCAAAGCCCCGGCATGGTCCCCAAGTCAAGCGCTGGAGACAGTTTGCCCAGTAGTTTGACCTTTCACCTCCCCTTTACTAAATAGACCTAATTACTGCGTTTGTCTGTCATTTAAGCAACAAATGACTCCATTGAGGTCATCTGAGGGAAGCTGGAGTTCTTAGCTGTCATCTCAGGAGAGCTCGGCTAATTTTATCCTGCTGGGGAAGAAAGCCCTGTGAAATTGTGCTGGAGGGCTCGGTTACAATTGCTGCTTCCTGGGAAGGGTTTGGTGACACGCTCACTGTTCAGGAAAGCGAGGTATGGCCCCACCAGCTCCTCCTTGTTTCCAGCCCTCAGGGATTTCCAAGGATTGTAGGAGAAATCTTAAAGGAGAAAGTTTCTGGGATCAGCAAGAGCAAAGCAAGCAAAGCAGAGCAAAGAGTAATACTACTAATTATGATAATAAAAATAATCATAATCAGTATGATAATCATAATCATAAGCAAAACCAGTAATGATATGGTCAAGCAATAATGATAATGATCATACAAATAATATTAATATTGGCAATAATAATAATAATAATGTCACAGGCAATTTTCTTTTCTAAATCCAGATTTTTCCACTGGAAATATCAATACTCCCAGTGTGCTGACAAGCTTTTGTTCAGCCACAAAAAGGGCCAGAAACTGCAGATGAATTTGTTTCAACGATGTTTCCTCCACAGTTTTCCGTCCTCACAGTTCTGATGGCTCCCAGTTGGGTCCTTTGTGGGCAACAGGAAAAATGGTGATGAAAGAGGGAGGTTAAGCCTGGAGAATACTCAAAGAAACCAAAATGTGTGCATGGAAGGAGGAGGCAAACCTAAAAAATGGTGGTGTTTCCCCTCTGGCTGCACTCGCAGAGAGCTCAGAATTAATTGTGGGGAGACAAACATATCTATTTCCACAAAGAATTCCTGAAAATGTTCCTGTGTCTATTTGTACATGGAATAGTTTGAGTTGCAAGGGACCTTAAAGCCCATCCAGTGCCACCCCTGCCATGGGCAGGGACACCTCCCACTAGCCCTCCTGTCCAGCCTGGCCTTGGACACTGCCAGGGATCCAGGGACAGCCACAGCTTCTCTGGGCACCCTGTGCCAGGGCCTCCCCACCCTCACAAGGAAAAAGTTCTCCCTAAAATCCAATCTAAACCTTCTCTCTTTCAGTTTGAAGCCAATACATGAGCTTGGGCACAAAGCTCTCTGGTAAGACATTTAGAAGTTGTGCCAAGGCTCTCATCCCTGGTCTGGGAATATCCCTGCACTTCCCCCTGCTTCACCTCCAGGATATCTCTGCCAAGGATGTTTTTCTAGCTTGCCCCTTTGGCTGCATCTTCCTTCTGTGTGCAGCTCCTGCTCTGGCTCTTCTCTGTGGCATTGGATGTTCCATTCCTGTCCTCACCTCACAGCCCGTCCCCACCCCTGCCCTCCTCTGTCCCTCAGGTTTAAGGCCTGGCCTCAGGATCTGATCCCACCTCCATCCCTGCCTCACAATTTGAATCGGGACCTCCCCGTTTCTTGCCAGGCTCCTCCTCTGGGTGTGAGGGGTCCTCCTTTGAACATCTGCAAAACATCTCCAGGCTCCTCAGCCCCCTGTGCAAAGCTCTCCAGCACCATGGTGCCTTGAAGACAAAACAAAACATGACAGCAGCCGGGATTGTTGTTGTTCCCATCGTGCTAATGTCAACTGAGCGCTTCCTCCCACTGTCCCTGTCTGTCTCCAGCCATATCCAACATCTCCTCTGCTCCACCACCCTGGCAGGCTGAGCTGAGGGAAATCCAAGGGCTGCTCAGCCTCTGCCACTCACAAAAATCACCCCTCCAGTGGAGAAACACCTTGCTTGTAGCTGCTCTGAGGGATCGGAGCCGTCCCGCTCCAAAAGCAAGCAAAGATGGGATTCTATCCCAACTTTCTACAGCACAGAAGGGTCTTGGTGCCTGTCTGGGGCAGTGGGGTAGAGCCAGGAAGGGCTGGAGCCTCAACAGAGCCTGTCCCTCAATCCAGGAGGGAATCCAGGAGGGAACAGCCCCGTGGAGGTTTGAAAGGCGAGAAAATGGTGACGGATCGGGCGCGCTCCGAGAGCTCGGCCAGCCCCGTCTTTCAGCAGGGCTTAGATTAAGTCTGTCAAACTCAGATCTTTTTCTCCTTCTTCTCACTCCCCCTTTCTCTGCCGACACAACCGAGCAGCGCTCAAGGCGTGTTCTATCAGCAAAGCGAGGTGATCTCTGCAGTGCAGCGAGGCAAAAGAACTGCCTAAAGAAGGGATTAAAACGGTTGTATTTTTTGCTTTCCTGGCTGGTGAATCTTCTCAGGGTTTATTTTCTTTCTGTAAGCAAAATCTGCTGCATCAGAGCCACTGTAGAAAGAGTTAAAATAATCTCGCAGTGTTATCTTTGCTGGGAGGTGGGAGTTATCCTGCATTGCCTGCCTTAACCGGAACAAAATAAAACCAAAATTAAGGAGTTTTTTGCTGTATTTAGCAGCGTTTTTTGGAGCACATCACAGTCTTGCTGTTACACCCCATCCCCACAGCATGGGAATCTGAGGGAAGGCTGTGCCCCCCAACAAAGTGTTTTTAGGAAGAAGAAAGGAACCTAAACGAAACCCAGCCCTGCTAAAGCTTTTCATGTGCAAATCACAGAAGCAGGAAAATAGAGACGGGACTTTATCGTTAGCCCGTTGCAAAATTTAAATAAACATCATTTCTTATGCTCCAAGGAGATTTCGATGAAAAGGTTGATGTTATTACAGGTGCTCAAAGGCTTTTTAAAGCCTTATATCATGACGTGGGATGAAAATGGATAGAAAGAGACAGCGAACATTGGAATAACATCCTCCTTTAGTTCCTCCACTGACAGATCCCTGCTTCGTCAGAGCCCAGGCAGTATTTTAATAAGGTTGAAACAGCCTTCAGGTTTAGAGCTGTTCACCTGAAACAAGGATTTTCTCAGGTTTTCAACCCCATTTTTTTCTCTTGTCCTCTCAATTTTGTGTCCTCCCTGCTCCTCTCCGTCACCCACCGGGAGGAGCATCCTGAAGTTACATCAAGGGAATGAAGCAACACCAAATCCTCTTCCTTCTTAGCAAGATGACAAATTTTATTTAGATTTTGGCATCTCCGTGCTGACGAAATGTTGCTCTTAACTGATGTGTTTTCATAGCATGTTTGGAGAGACGCTGGAGGAGGCACCAACACCTCCCAGGACTGGAATGGGGAAAAGGAGAAGCACAAAAAATAAAAGAGAGTTGCAACATCTCACCAAGTTCTCAGGTTCTAGTTCAAGGAAAAAGTGTACAACTGCAGCCATCACAGATTCCAGGAGCTTGGATTGAAGGAATGAAATTTGTGTTTGTTGTGGAAAGGCACAGGGAGGTTAATTTGTGGAGATGGGTCAGTGTGGGACCATCAAGTACAAGCCTAAATTGTGACCTGAAACACCCAACCCAAGCAGCCACCATGGGTTTACTGGTTTCAGTTGAGGATGGGTGAAATCAGCTCAAGGCTTTTCAGGAAAAATAAATATCTATGGGAATGAATTGTCAAAAAAAAAAAAAAAAGGAGAAATAAACCAAAATAAAGAGTGTGGTGGAGCCTTTGAGCCAAGCAGTGGGAGTGCTGACCTCCTGCTGTCTGTGTACCCTTCCTGAATAAATATTGCTGTCGTGCACAGATAAAAGATTATTTTTGTAACAAAATTAGCTTCTCTCCCATTCTCCACTGGTTTTGCTTTCCAGGCAAAACGCCGAGTGTCAGTTGCTCTATATCGAGTGAGTGAGCGAAACATCCCAATGTTCAAAAATTACAAGGAAAGACTAATAAAAAACATGGAAAAAAAAGATTATCTGTGTACTTTTTCTTGGGTTTTTTCCTCACTTCCACAGATCTGATGGTGCAGTTGCCTGGTCTTGCATTTGCCTCTTGCCTTGGCATTGGTCTGACATCCATTGATGGACGCACGGCTCAATCCCAAATGTGCTGAACTTGGACTGCTTTGGGGTTGTATTCCCCATCCCACATGGAAATCACAGCTGGGAATGGGGCTCTTCCATCCCGTCTGATGGTGAAAAGGGGACCTGCAACACCCAAACATCCTCTTCTGGGCATGAGTGAGGACAGGACACGCAGCAGGTTACGAGTTCTGGAGATCCCGCAGGCAAGGTGCCCTTTTCCCCAGGTGTTCCTTCAGTGGAGATGAAGCAGCCCTGGGAATTGAGTTAAACCCCCCTTCCGCTGGCAGCTCTGGGCATCTCCAGGATGCTTGAGGACGAAGGTTTCCATCCCAAGGTTTCCATCCCACGTGCACTGGCACAAAGACAAACCTGTGCCACTGCGCCTTCCAGTCAAAGGTAAAACACTGGGAATACAGGGATGGTTTTTTGCTGTGTGAAGGAATATGCATTAAAAGCTGAAGTAAAGGACACTGGGTCTCCAATAGCATCCCTGAAAACCACAGCCCATGTCCAGAGGAAGCTGGTGAGCGTTGCTGCCTCTGCTTGTTCCATCTGAAGACCCCATTTCCTCACGGCTGTCTCCTCCTGGCCATGGATTAATCACATCCAGCTACCAGCTACACACCTCTAACTTCCTTCAGATCATGCCTGGGATATTTTGAGCTCATTTTTAAGGGATTTGTGTCCTTTTAAACTCCCTTCACCTTCAAAAATCTCTTGCAAGCCAGAGAGGCAACAAACGCCACCGCTGTTCTCGCACGCAGGGACCCACAGCGGTCACCCCGTGGTTTTCCTTAGGTCAATAAATGTCTTTGCCTCAGCATTTGAAGTGTTCCCAGGGGAAGAGCGAGGCGAGGTTATTTTGTTATCTCAAATATCCAGGGAGCTTTTTCAGGGATGAGCCCAGTGTGTCCATGTATATCCAGACACACACGCACAAGCAGCCAGGGAGGCACATAAAAGACCCCGTTATGAGGCTCCAACTGAGGTAAACCTCCTCTAGACCTCATTAAGATTGGGGCTGGACTTGGCTCCAAGGTTCAAACTCCATCTGCTACCCTCAAAAGATCTTTGTTAGTCGTGTTTTCATGTCGCGGGGCTGAGGAAAGCTGATACAGAGAGAGGTTTTGGACCTGGGTTGCTCCAGGTTTTGATTTTAAATTTGGGGTAAATCAAGAGCAAAAGGGTCTGAGTTTACTGGGGTGTGTTTAGGAGTCACTTTCCCTGATGTAGGTCTGTAGCAACTCACCCTTGTAAAGAGTTCTCTCTCCTTCCCAGCTCCAGAGCTGTGCAATAAGGATTTCACATGGATTTTGAAGTCTTTTCCCCGCTCAGATTCAGCACAGAGAGAACAAATCCAGCAGGAAAAAAAAAATCAAAAAGAAAGTAGCCCTCAGCAAAGCTGCCAGATTGCAAAATCCCAGCGGGTTTGGACCTGTTGTTGGCCTCTTCTACTTCTCATCCCTGTTCCTTATCTCTCCCTCTGCCCTTTCCCTTCCCCTTGAAACCGCAGGGAGCAGCAATCGGGTCATTTATCAGTGTCCTGCGGGCATTTGTGGCTCCCAGTCCTCCCGTGCTGGCTCTCCACCCTAAACCACCCGCAGCCTCTGCTTCCCTCCACACCGGGCTCCCAGCGGGCACGGGATTCCCGGGGTGCTCGGGATGAAGCCGGGATGCAGCAGGCGCGCACCACTGCTCCCTTCTGGAGAAGGATGTGTTGTATTTCTAGGAGCAAAGAGGTTTTTTCTGCAGGATAAAAGCTGGAGATAAACTGAGAAGAGAGCGAAGCCTGCGGTGACAGACACAGGGTAAAACAACACCCCAAAAAAACCCTCATATTTTGCTTTCAGTGCCTCATATTTTGCAATAAATGAACTTCTCTCCCACGCCTCGGTAAAGAAGGGGCAAAGCTCCTCTCTGGTATCTTGTTTGTGGCTGCTTTCACTGAGTTTGGAAAATAAAACTCGGTTTCCTAACGAAGAGCAAAACCACAGACGGGAGGGTGTTGGAATTGGGGTCGGGGAGATAAGGGAGAAAGCAATCCCAGATGCGCTGGCGGGCGGCGGGTTCGGGGGGAAAGCAGGACTCAAATCAGGTTGAAACAGATGTTCCAATGTCTGGATTTTGCCAAACATTTCATATTCCAAGTGTCCGTGGGTTTTCAGTTGAACCCTGTCTCACCAGATGGGAAAAACCTGTTGAGATCAAATAAAAGCATCAACCTTTTTACCAGCAGACGAGCGCAAAAATAGAGATTTCTTTACATTTAAAGGACTCCAATTAACTCCTTTTTCTTGTTGGTTTTTTTTTTTTTTTTTTTTTGGATGGTTGCAGTTGTACTCCAGAAAGGGGGACCAAAATTTTGGGGTGTTGCTGCTCTCAGCTGAGGGCAGCAGAAGTAGCAGGAAATGGAGAAGAAAATAGGAGGCTCCACTGGCTGGGCTGTAAACTCCGAGTGATAAGATTTTGTTATCACGCAATTCCACGGAGGTTTAGATAAGGTTGGGGCTGATTTAATAAACTCCGAGCTGAACTTCCAGACTCTCCAAAAAATCTCTACATCTTTAATTGCTCTGGAGAGAGGAAAAAAAATGAACAATTTCGTTTAATTTTATTGACAGCATTACAACGCTTAATACATGGATTGTTATTTATATAACCCCGGGATGAAATCAGATAATGAGTGGCTGTAATTATTAATTAATATTGCTGCAGGAACAAGCCCAGTGTTTAAAATTCCAGCAAAAGCAGAGCTGCAGCAGAGGGAGATAAGAGGGTGACATTCCAACCTGGAATCCACCCGGCTCTGCCCCTTATCTCTGCCCACAGCTGTGGGGACAGGGACACATCTGGAGATGAATCCTTCAGGATGAGGGATGCTGCTGGAGCTGGGGTTTGGATGCCCCGGATTGCAGACCATGGCTGGGTGCAGCTTCTCCTTCTTTATTTTAAAGGAAAGTTTATCCTTGGGCAAGAGCTGTCAGGGAAGATGGAGCATGGAGAAAGGATTTGAACCTTTAAAATGGGGTTTAGGAGAGGGAGGTGGCAGATTCCTCCTCAGAACAGTTCTAGGACACCTTTAGAAAGTGAAATACAGGACCTAAACTCTCTTTGCACGCTCCAAATTCCTCTTGGTGCTCCTAAATATCAAATATTTAATTTACCACAATCTTCTGCACATAATGGACAATAGAAAAATTCAGGGAAAAGTAAAAACCTCTGGGTGGACACGTTGAAATGCAGGTACAGGTCAATTTATTCATTTATTAGAGCACCGTGCTGGAGTAAATAAGAATTCAAAAATACAAATTCAGGCTAACAATGAAAATTTGACTGCACACTGGCACTGTTGTGAAGGAAAATCCAGGTCTCATTCTTCGCTTTGTCTCTGCCTGAGGATCTGGGAATTTTCTCCTCTATGCCCTAAGTGCTGTTGCCTGTAAAACAGTAAAAGCTCCCTTTGGCTGCCCAATCCTTCATTTACAGCTCCGTGCTGCAGCTCACCCTTTTCCCACTCAAAAAGCAGCATTTCTCCTTCAGATCACGTCTCCCTGCAAATCAGAACTGAAATAACCCAGCAGCCCTAAATGTATTCCTAATTTCCTTCAAATAAACCATTTTGCTCTGTCTGGAAAACATATTCCAAGGAGGAAAGCAGGGAGGAAGAGCTATCAGGGTATTTCTTGATCTCTAAATTTTGTGTTCATCTCAAGAATTTCTCTCTTCTTTTTTTAAAAATAACTTTTTCTTTTCAGATTCATTTTATCCACATGATCTTCCTTCATCGTGCTGCCATAATTTTAAAATTCCTGGTTTTTCCAAGGAATAGCTGCAGCATCAGCACAGCACAAAGACACACACGGAGCTCTGCACACAGCAGGTATAAAACTCAGAGATAAAACTCAAAAATTACATTTCCTAAGTTAAAACCTCCATAAATAAAGGTCAAAGCTGGACTCTGTAAATGGTAAAATACAACCTGGGTGTGAAACTCGCTCTTAAATTCCTTGTAATCCTGGCAGGAAGCAAATGTCCTGTCAGGGGGGGATCGAAAAGACAGATTGTTCCTAGGTTTGCAATCAAGGCTGAGTTAGACAGATGAACCCAAAAGCACAGAGTGTAAATTAATAAAAGCCTGAGCAGGACTTTCAAGCAGATGCAGGACACTGACAGTTCATTTGGCTTTTCCAATTAATTAAGAAGAAAGCTTCATCAGGACGCTGTTCCAAACACGTGGAAATGCAGGATTCTCCTTCATTTCGCTCGAGTTTGGTCAAGGTCCAGTTATTTAAAGAGCAAATATTCCCATTCCTGGGGCAGAGGGATCTCCTGCTGTGACATCATCCCTCCAACTGCAGGAAAAGTGCAGTTTTGTGCTGATTTTTAAATAATGAGAAACTCGTTCTTTCTTTCTCTTTCATTTTAGCACTCAGTGCATCATCATCATCATCATTATTATTATTATTATGACCATTAGTACTAATCATTTTTAAAGAGGAAGAGGAGCAAATCCCTGTGATAAGCAGAGATGCCATTAGGAGAAGAAATATCACATGCAAATCTGGGATGCTGGGAGACAATAAATTGGAAGGAACACCGAAGCAACGTTTACCTGGGTGGAGGAAAAGCAGGTGAAAAGGGGGAATTTTGGGCAGGGAGGTTGGCTGGGCTCAGCCTTGCAGCAATTAAAGCCACTCAAGGCGTGGAGGGGAAGGAAGCCCAGCGCTCTCGGAGCTGTGTGTTAATAAATATGCAGGAGGTTATTCTCCTGTTGGAGTGCATAAATCTTCCGTGTGCGCCTGGAATGTGAGGAGCCGGCCCGAGCCAAGGCGAGTCCTGTCCAAATTCCCCTGCTTTCCAAAGGATGCCTCATTTATTAGTGCAGGCAGCCCCGAGTCTCCCGGGATTTCAACCCTGGCCGCCCGGAGAGATCGGAGGAGCCCCACGGTCTGGGGCTGGAAGTGCTTCCTCCAGCAGGGCAGGGATTTAAGGGGCAGGAAAACTTTATTTTGGGCAAACAGCAGCACCTCTGGAACCCTCCCAGCACGGAGGGGCCGAGCCAAAATAAACACAAATCACTCTTATCACACTCTTATCACCGAGCCAGCCCAGGTACATCAAAGCCGTACAAGTTATTGTCATAACAGATTGTTGTTATCACTTTCAGCAAGCTTTTCGTAATAATTGAAGTGCAGTAATTACAATTTTTGCCACAGTGGCCTGAGCTATTTTTCAAAGACAGCTTTAATTTTAATTCAATTTTACTCCCTGCTCACCAAACACAAGGGTCTTGGAATGATAAAAACAGAATCTGGGAATGGTTTGCGTTGGAAGGGACCTTGAGGAACATCTCTCATTGCACTAAACCGAATCTTCCAGCAACACAACCAAAATATTCTTGATGTGTGGCAGAGCAGGGAA
>NW_008239324.1:333115-338458 GCF_000691975.1 Corvus brachyrhynchos | reverse complement strand
TTTTTTGCAACCCAAACCAAAGAATCCCCACTTCCACCTTCCCAAAAAATCACTCTGGGCCCCGTAGGCGCATCAGATGTGCCTGTGTTGGGAACACCTGGGTTTGGAGAGGGATCCCACCCGGCATTCTGCCCTCAGCTCTTGATTTCCAGCAGAAAGGAAATGAGTAAAACCAAGGTTAACCATTCCCAAATCAACTGCAAACTCAATCTCGTCCTGTAATTGCAGGGAAATCTATCCGAGCCCTCGTTTGGTGTTCAGGCTCGGCTGGAAGACACCGAGCATAATTCTATGTTATGGATACAGCAACTTATTAACAAAGACTTGGGGCTAAAAGCTTTTCCTCTTGTTCTGGTTTGCACAGGAGGGATGAGGGGATGGGAGGGAGGAGGTGGCTGCCCTGGCTGTGCCATCTGACATCAATTGGGCCATGGAGCTTCCAGGTTTTGGCAAAAAGTTTCCCAGAAATGTAAGAAAAATTGGTATAAAATCCTTGCAAATGCTTCCCTAAAGCTTTGGTATGATTTGAGATCATCCTTTTAGGCAAGAGGGGGAATTTTTGTAAGTCCAGCCCTTGCAGGGCTCTCACAAATTCCAGGAACAAACCTCTGTGCAAACTCCTGCAATTATTATTCTCTATCCATGAGGAAAAAGGCAGCAAAAATAAATATATTCCTTCTTTCTGGCCATCCTCATCCACAGGGGGTGAAAGCATCCCTCCCTGGAGGAGCCATATCCTTATTCCAGAGGCAGTTTGGATTTTTGGCAGAGGGGAATGCTGCTCAGCAGGTACCACCCCCAGTTCCACTCAGCATCCTCAGCTACATCCCAAATCCTCCATTTGCCTTGGAGCACGGAGGTGGCAGCAGCTGGAGAAGGCAGGGAATGGGACAATGAAGGTCATCCCATCTTGTCCTGGGGTGACAGCAGGCAAGATCCCCTCTGAATCCCAAGGGATTCATTGCATCCCATCCCAGGCTCTTGGGAATCCACCAGGATTTGGCTCAGAGAAAGAGGGATGGGCATGGGCGATTTTGGCTCCTCTTTTTGGGTGAGGATGAAACAAGCACCAGGGGAATAGGCGAGTACGTGTGCTGCTGCACGTGGCTGGGCTGGAATGGGACTCTGGAGCTCAAAAGAAAGACAAGAAGGAAAAAAAAAAAATCTTTTTTTTTAATATTATTCTTGCGAAATTCAGGAAACCATCCCAAATTTCCATTGCAAGGCAACCCACTGCAGTGCACCGGGGAGAGGAAGTTGAAGCAGACTGGCTGTCCCCAGTCTCAACCACACACAGACACTGGGACACTCAGGGGACAGCACTGGACACCATAAAACAAGGAAATTGGGAAAAGGAAAAGAAGCAGCGACATTTTTGGCCATTTTTCAGCCTGAAGTACGGGTCTATAATTGTGAACAAACTGGAATAGAAACAAGGGATGCCTCCAGCCACGACCAAAAAAAGCAGCAGCAGATCTAAATTTCCATCTCCCGTTGATTAGAAAGCGCTCTTTGCAGTGGGAACCCTCTCAGCATTGTTCCAGGACAGGCTCTGTTTAGTCTCCAGCAGGAAAAGCAGCTCCCAAGATTTCCTCACGAATTAAATCCATCCCAGCGGTCCAAACTCCCAGCAGCTCATCCTCTGCTCCAGCCCCTGGTGAAATTCGGGAGGAGTCATTTGGCTCTGGGATAATTAGGGGTGACGTTCTTCACACGCGCCTCTCAGCCAGATTCCATGGGAATTATCGGGTTTTTCATACCTTTGAGAATTAGGGCATTTTTGGAGGGAAGGAAGGAAAGGGCAACTGTGATCAGCAACTTTTTCTTTTTAAGCCTGGAAGAGCAAAAGCTGTCAGAAATGGGGAGGAGGTGAGAGATTTTTGGTGCCGGGCTCCTGGAAGGACCATAGTGCTGGAATACAACGGGGTGGGTGCTTGTGATGACCCTATAAGGTGCTTTTCCAAGTATCTAATGGAGTTAGGGTGACTCAACAGGCTGCTAAATCCACAGTGCCCTCAGCCAGGAGCAGGGAGGACTCCTCTCATCAACAGTTTAGGAACAAGCCCTGGCTCTGGGGGGTTTTTGGCAGCTTTATCTCTGAAAATCAAACGTGGTTATCACCCAAAACCCAGCTCTTGCCTTGCACCTGATGCCGGGCAGAGGATGTGCAGCCATGTGGGATTCTCATCTCGCTGGGATCCTCTGGGAAAGGCTGGGAGTGATTTATTTTCGCCAGCAGTTGCAAGGTATCCTCTCCATTGTTTCCCGAGCGCGGCGCAGCCCGGCCGGCCGGGGGAGGGGACAGAGCCAAGGCAGGGAACAGAGCTCTGCCCGCCTCACGCAACGCTCCCAGCCCGGGGCTGCAGTAAACAGAATCTCCTCAAAGGTCACCTCTTCGGGCTCCCACTGCAACTGCCAGAGGAAACTGCAATCATTTTTCAGCCCTTTAAACGCCAGGCTCGAATGTCCTCGGCCACAGCTTTCCTACATGTTCCTGGTTTGTGAGGAGGCTCCTTTGGAGTCATTTCCTTGCCAAGAAAAGCTTCTCTTTCCTCCTGAACCCGGGATAGACCCAGGCGGCTCTCGGCAGAGTTAGGGGTCAGGTCACAAGGGGTGAGACCTCGCAACTGGACTCTGCGGGGCACCCCAAAGCAGGAGACTTTTACAGCAAAGCAATCTGGACAACAAAAGTACCAAAATAATGCTCCAAATACCATCGAAAAAACCTCCATTGTGGATAAGGGGAGGGTAAGAAGGACCAGCTCTGGGCTGAGAAATCATAGTATATTTCTGGCTAGAAAAATCACTGACTGCATCTCTTTTTCCTCTCCAGAATCATCAGGAAAAATCTTAAAATCTCTCATGGCCACTTTCCCCCAACTGGCCCCAGCAGCGACCACATTTCTAAACCCACTTTTGCCCCCTTATTTATGGCAGGGAATTGGGTCTCTCCTTGTCACTCATCCTCCCCAAACACCCAGCAAAAAACTCAGCCCTGCTGGCAGGGGCTGCAGCGCACCCGGCTGAGGCCCATCAGCAGCTCCCGAGCTTAAGTGCGAGCCCGGCGTGAATTAAGTGCTGTCACAGCTGGCATGGAAAGTCCACGCCGAGGACTGACCCTCCATGAATGGCCACTGTGTTTATGGGAAGCAGCCTCCAGATTGCTTCTCTCCTGCCCAGAGCCCCAACGTGTGTCAATAAAAATCTCTGGGTTTCATTAGGCAGCCCTGGCTGGATACATAAATAATAAGGCTGTTGTCAGATCTCCCCGTGGTGTGTAAGGGCAGATCTGGAAACCTGAAGGCCACGACCTTCGTGTTTCTCAGCAGGGACCGAAACGCCCTCGGAGCCAAAGGAGTGGGAAAATGAGAGTCTGTGTTATGCTTTAACATGATACTGACAGGCAAATGTGATTTCTCAGAGTTCACTCCAGCCAACACTGATCTGTTTTATAATCTCTGGCCTGGCTGCAGCTCTGGGGCTGCTGCAGAGGGGATGGAGGCACAGGGAGATTCCCCTTGGAACTCTGCTTGGATCACAGGGGAAGCTGGAGGTGCTTCTTGAGGGGAGGGTGGAAAGGCAGGGTCATGTTTGGGATGAGGAGAAGGAGAATGCAATGCTGAGTGCACTGAGGGGTTTGGGAGGAGATGGCAGAGGAGGCGAGCTGGGATCCTCACCCAGCTCAGCAGGGCTTGAGAAGGGGCCACGTGCCAGCTGAAAGGTTGCTGCACCACTGGGAACTCGAAATAGTGAACTGGGAATGGGAGCAGCCCCTTCCTCTGACCTCCAGCTCCCTTCTGCCTCAGCCACTTCCAGGAAATCCCTGCTTTCTCCTGTGATCGTGGCTCTGCTCAGCCAGTTGGGAGCAGGTGATGCTGGAGCAGCTGCCTGACCCTGCGGCTTGTCCAGGAGGGAGCCTGGGCACGTGGGTCAGGGTGGGGATCAAGAGTTTTGAGGGCTTTTCTGTGCTGACACCTCCCAGGCTCCAGGTCGGTCCATCCCAGTAGGACCAGCACGAAACATGGAAGAGCTTCTGAGCCACAAAAGCCAGGGAAGGACAAGAGCTGGGGGGATGCTCATGGTGTGAAAACAGGCTGGGATGGAGGGAAGGGGTTTGGGGGATGATGGCAAACACTGCAAGGGGGATGGAGTGGAGGGGGATGTGGGCCAGTGGCTCAGTGGGGTTCAAGGATTCTCTACCTTCATCCTGGGGTTCAGGGATGCTCTGCCTCTATCCTGGGGTTCAGGGATGCTCTGCCTCCATCCTGGGGTTCAGGGATGCTCTACCTCCATCCTGGGGTTCAGGGATGCTCTCCCTTGCTCCTGGCATCTGCTCAAGGAGGGAGGATGCTGTGCTGTGTCTGAGCACGCTGGTTACCTGCGATTACCAGGTGAATCAGCTGTACACACAGCCCAGCCCAGGGGAAGCTTTCCCAAGCCAAGGTGAAGTTTTGGGAAAGGTCAAGAGGGTTTTCAGCCTCAGCACAGAGCATTGCCCCAGAAAGGGCCTTTTTGGTCAAAAAGTGGGGGAAAGAGGCTGTTAACTCGGGTTTGGTACCTCGTTAGGGAGCGATGGAGGTGCCAGTGTGAGGTAGGAGCCCGGCAGGCCGGGTCTGAGGGGAGAGAGGAGAAGGTCAGCAGATGACTTTATGAGCTGTGGAAGTAGCGGTGGCACTTTTCCAGGAGTACACTCTGTCTCCTGCCGAGGAATGCATCCCCTGCTCCCCGCGCCGGGGGAACGGAGTTAATCACCCAGCGAGCAGGCAGGGAGCGGAGCAGGAAACGCTTCCCGGGGCTGCAGAGGGGCTGGAGCCCCCGGGAAGCCGCAGCCCGGTGGGAGGGGAGGGTCCCCGGGCAGGACTTGCGTGCGGAGCCAGCGCTGCGCCGTCCCTGTGTGGTCCGCAGGGCTTTGCGTGTGTGGTCCTGCAGAGCCCTGCTCATCTGTCCAGAGGCTGCTAACTGCCTGCTGAATGACCACGGCTGCCCCCCCCCCCCAAAAAAAAAAAAAAAAGGCTGCAAATGGACTCCAGTGTAAATCATGGCGAACAATTTATGGGCCGTTTTGTCTCCCATCATTTCTGCTCTGATCCCCAACCCCCCCCCGCTTCTTCACTCAAACAGAGCAGGCTCATAAATTGCCCGTGCTGAGTGCTGGCAGAAAGGTTTTTCATGTTCCTGACAGCTGCAATAAAAATATGCCTGTGTGTCTGGTGGCTGTGTGAGGGGAGAGGTGGGTGCCCCTGCAGGGTGCCCAGGGTGGGGACGGGGGCCGTGAGGGGATGCGGGGGTGACTGGGAGCGGGGTGTGGGGACAGTGGGATGACCCGGAGCGTGTGCTGGGAGA
>NW_008239324.1:332671-333071 GCF_000691975.1 Corvus brachyrhynchos | reverse complement strand
ATTCCAGGTGTGTGCTGTGATTCCGTGTGTGGGGGTGCTGTGGCTGCACGTTCCTGCTGCAATTCCGTGTTTGTGCCGTGATTCCAGGGGTCACTGCGCTCCGGTCGCACACTCGTGCTTTCATTCCGTGTTTATCCCGTGGTTCCGCAGGTGTGTGTGTGCTGTGAATCACACGCGTGTTCTAATTCCATATTTGTGCTGCAATTCCATGTTTTTGCTGCGATCCCGTGTGTGACTGTGCTCTGATTGCACATTTATGCTTTCATTCCATCTTTTTCCTGGGATTCCACAGGTGTGTGTTATGTTCCTGCACATTCCCGCTGTAATTCCAAATTTGTGCCGTGATTCCTTGTGTGTGAACGTCGTGATTCCATGTTTCTCCTGTTATTCCATGCTTGTG
>NW_008239324.1:332066-332438 GCF_000691975.1 Corvus brachyrhynchos | reverse complement strand
TTCCACGTTTCTGCTGTGGTTCCATGTTTGTGCTGTGATTCCGTGTGTCACTGCGCTCTGATTGCACGTTCATGCTTTAATTCCATCTTTTTCCTGGGA
The DNA here is from genome assembly GCF_000691975.1 of Corvus brachyrhynchos. Lineage (NCBI taxonomy): Eukaryota > Metazoa > Chordata > Aves > Passeriformes > Corvidae > Corvus > Corvus brachyrhynchos. The sequence goes on along the minus strand of NW_008239324.1, from coordinate 332,339 downwards.
TTCCAAAGGTGTGTGTTATGTTATCGCACATTCCCGCTGTGATTCCATATTTGTGCTGTGGTTCCTTGTGTGTGAATGCTGTGATCCCATGTTTCTGCTGTGATTCCATGTTTGTGTTGTGATTCCATGCTTGTGGGTGTTCTGATTGCACATTCCCGCTGTAATTCCATGTTTCTGCTGTGATTTCTTGTGTGTGAATGCTGTGATTCCATGTTTCTGCTGTGATTCCATGTTTCTGCTGGGATTCCATGTTTCTGCTGCGATTCCATGAAT
>NW_008239324.1:331414-332009 GCF_000691975.1 Corvus brachyrhynchos | reverse complement strand
CTGTGATTCCACGTTTCTGCTGTGGTTCCATGTTTCTGCTGTGATTCCGTGTGTCACTGTGCTCTGATTGCACGTTCATGTTTCAATTCCATGTTTTTCCTGGGATTCCACAGGTGTGTGTTATGTTACTGCACATTCCCGCTGTAATTCCATATTTGTGCTGTGATTCCTTGTGTGTGAATGCTGTGATTCCATGTTTCTGCTGTGATTCCATGTTCCTGCTGGGATTCCATGTGTGTGGATGGATGCTCTGATTGCACATGCCTGCTGTAACGCTTTTCCAAGCCGGGGGAATACTCAAGGTGTCCATTATTTAAAAAAAAAAAAAAAATCATCAGGATAAAAAAGGCAAATCCTGCTCTTCTTTAATGAACACACTCCCTAAACAAACATAAATCAATTTTTGGACTGGATCAACCACAGTAATTTTCCTGATGGGAATTTCTTACTTGAATCCCAAACCTCCAGGCTATTGTTACCTTCACTTTTGAGACTCAGCATCAACTGAGTGCATAAGCCCAGGCTATGGAATTTTTCATTGCAATGAAATTTGGATACAAGCAGTAAATTTTGCAGCTGGAATGGAAATAATCTC
>NW_008239324.1:314839-331403 GCF_000691975.1 Corvus brachyrhynchos | reverse complement strand
CCAGTTGGGGAGGAAATCATGCTCAGACACAGGATTCCTAGGAAATAGCTTTCTCCTTTTCATCACTTCTCTGTATTTGCCTTTTGAATGGCGTTATCCCCAAAAGAAATTTAATGGGAAGCAACAGCCCAGCGAGTGCCAGGGTGTACAAAGCGTTATCCATAAAAAACCGGGAGTTTTGGTCCGTGGAAGGAATTTTTTCCCTCTATTTCTGCATTTTGCCCTGACCCGGTTTGGTTTTTTTGTATCTTTATCAAAAACACTTTTGCAAGGGTTTGTATCTCTGCCAGTTTGGAAAGATTTCTTTGATAAAAAGATTAGAAAGGTGATGAAGAAGGTGCAGAGAGACCCACGGGGAAAGAAACCAGAATTCAGTTAAAATCAGAGCACCCAAAAATCCACATCCTGTAATTTATAGAGATTGTTAGGAAAAAGGCACAGACACCTCAACCTGATTGGAGATTTTTTCCAATAAAAAAATACTAGCTGGAAGAAAACCCAGACAAACCCCGAGAATGATGGAGGTGTGAAAAAGAGAGGGAAGCCCCCAGAAAGCCAAGTCAGGATTTATCAGCGCTGCTGGCTCACAATGAGAGTGTCCCTGGGCAGGAGCCGCTGGAAAACAGCTCTGGGATGTTCCCGAGCCCCAGGATCAACAGCCCCGGGTGTGCCTGGCCTTTGTAGCTCTAAGTGCCTCTGTAGGGAACAAAGAAAGAGAGTAAAAATTGAATTATCCACTTAAGGTTGTGTCAGCTTTCCATCATAAATCTTTTTTTTTTTTTTTTTCCAGAGGTTTACTACTCATCTGTAAAAATTCCTCCCAGCCTTTGCCTTTGCATGCACGACACGGTTTCAAGGCTGGAAAAAAAGACATGGAACCTAACAAGGTGCAAAACTGTCATTTTCTACAGAAAGAAATAGTATTTCTTACAGCTACGCCAGAGGGATGAAATCAGGGACTGCTGGGAGCGACGGCTGGAGGGAGCTTTGGAAAGCTGATGGGAAGGCACAGCTTCCAGCGGGTGCCCACGGGCACTGGGAATGCTCTGCTCCATTTATCCCATGGGCTAGGAATTACCCCTGCCGTGTAAAGAGCGTCATCGACAACCCGTGCTGTAATCAATCCTGATTTCAAATGTGATTCTGTTCCCTTTTTCCCACTTTTCTGACCTCCTCTTTTCCTTGTCTCTTTTTCTTTTCCTTTTCTCCTTTTACCCCTTTATCCTTTTCCATTTCCCCTTTTATCTCTTTATATTTTTCCATTTTCATTTTCCTTTTCTCTTTTTCTCCTTGTCTCCTTTCCCCCTTTTCTCCTTTTCCCCTTTTCTCCGTTCTCTCTTTACCCTTTACCCTTTTCCATTTTCCATTTTCCTTTCTTCATTTTTCATTTTTCATTTTTCATTTTTTCCTTTCCTTTTCTTTCCTTTCCTTTCCTTTCCTTTCCTTTCCTTTCCTTTCCTTTCCTTTCCTTTCCTTTCCTTTCCTTTCCTTTCCTTTCCTTTCCTTTCCTTTCCTTTCCTTTCCCTCCCCATTTTCACTCCTTTTTTCTACTCTTATTCTTATCCTTATTCTCATTCTTATTCTTATCCTTATTCTCATTCTCATTCCCATTCCCATTCTCATTCCCATATCCTTATTTCAACCCTTATTCCTATTTTTCTCATTATTCCTCTTCCCACCCCTCCCTACGCCGGAGGGAGCGGGGGGCTCCAAGCTGGAGAGACCGACCCCCGGCATTAACCCCGCTGACACGGGCGGGCGCCGCCGAGCCCCGCCGCGCCCCCCGGGAGATGCCCCCCTGCAGCACTCTCGGTTCTGGGGGCCGACAGCCCACCGAGGAAAAAAGGCGAATTTGTCCCCTTCCTTCCCTGCCTCGCTGGGTTTTTCTTTTCTCTGGTCTGGCTCCAATTTACGGGAGAGAAGGGGTTCGTTTAAGTGGGAAGAGGAGGCAGTTTAGGGATGGAAAAGGGGTTGAATGGGGGCAAGAGAGAGTTTGGGGATGGAGCAGGGGTTAAATGGGGGGAAGAGAGAGTTTGGGGGTAGAGAAGGGGTTAAATGATGGGAGAAAAGAGAGTTTGGGGACAAAAAAGTGTTGCAGTCTGAGGGAAAAAGGTTAAAGCCCACCAGGCTGGGTTTGGCAGCTTGTGGGGTTTCTCGCCGCGTCCTGTCCTGCAGAACTGTGCGGGGTGGCAGAGGGGCCACAGAGGGTCCAAAATCAAAAGGTTTTTACCAAAAAAAAGAGCCCTGGGGGCATCTCCCTGCTGTGCGCTCGCAGCTCCTTTTTACCTCCCCGTTCCCAAAGCTTGGCCGCTCCCAAAACCCTCGGCAGGGGGAATAATGGGGTTTCCCCTCCATCTTCTGCTTCCCATACCCCATTTCTGCCAGATCTTGTATATCCCTTATATTTTTTTTTTCAATTCTTTACGGCGGGGATCTGCATTTGGCAGTGCCCGCTCTGCTCCCCCACAGGGGGGCTGAGGAATTGGGGCCGCATCCCAAGTTCTGGTGGCAGGAGAGTGCCCTGGACCCCCCAGGAGGGAGCAGGACGAGGAGGAGCAGGCTGGGGATGCCCGGCACTATCCCGCTCCGGCAGGAATGAGGCACAAGCAGGGAAGGAGGGGCGGGCGGGCGGCAGGAAAGCTGATCCCGAAGTTTCCATCATGTGAAATTGAAGCGCATGTGCCTATAATGAAATATTTCCTCCCATTTCATGGCAGCTCAGTAATTCCTGATGGCAGCGAGCCTGGGAAAACAGATCCCCCCTGCTCCCACCCACGGCGCCTGACCGCACGGGCAGGACAAACAAGGGCTTCGTTCTGCCGGCCCGGGGTGCTTCCCCACCTTCCAGCATCCTCCGAACACAGCCCCTCACCCCCTTCGCCCTCCTCCAGCCAGGAAAATCCACATTTCCAGGGGTATTTCAGTGCAGGGCTGCAAGAACTTCCCCCTCCCACCCCCAGCAGCACCCGTGTCCCCAGGGCTGCCACCCCCGGCAAGAGCCGCTGCTTTCATTTACTTTGGAATTATGCGGTTTTTCCAGCTCCTCTAAATTTAATTAAACTTTGACCAAAATTCTAAGCAGGGCAAGAGAATAGAAAAGGAGTTTTGTGCCAGAACAAGCAGAGCAATAATATTAATAATAACAAAAAAAGCAACAACAAGCCCTTAAACACTTCGGGGCTGGGTTGTGGGAGTTCAGGCTACTGGGCTGAGTCAGGCAGAGCACTGGGAGTCCTCAGGCCCCTTTGAAACGCTCCTGACACGGGATCGAAGCAGCCAAGGACACCAGAAAGCCGCTGGGGCATCAGATTTCAGCTTGGAATGGCTTTTTCCTGGAAAAGATAACCAAAGCACGGGGAAACTGGCATAGAAATAGGCAGAGATGAGGGTCAGGTTGAAATCCAGCTTGGGTTGGGAGGGAGAGGCTCTAGTGGGGAGCTGGATCACTTCTTGGTCTATCCTGGGAGACAGCAAGATGGGAAGGAGGAATTCAATGGATTGAGGCAAAATTCCAGCAGCAACCACCCTCAGGTCCTGGTTATTTTGTGTCCCCGTTTGTTGTGGCAACACCTCGGGACTGGACAAAGTTTGTCGTGGTGGGTGTGGACTCCACGTCCACCCCAGCGAGATCCTGCTCTGCCGTCCTGCCAGAGGAATTCCACTCATTTTCAGGGAATGCAGCACTGCTCTGCCCTGCCAGAGGTGCCTCGCTCACCTGGAGCAAGTGAATAAGTCTTGCCCTGTGAATTTGCACTTTCTAACACCCTATTCTCCACTTTTTAATATATAAACATTGTTTTGGGGGGGTTTTAATTCACAGATTTTCGAACCCCTCAAGAAAAATCATCATTTCTCTCTCCTGCTCTCATTCCATTCCCTATTAATTGGATGAGAGTTGACCAAAGTGATTGTTCAGGCTTAGGTCCTGAGATGCTGAGAACAGGATGGAGTTAGGATCATAGAAATTCCTCAGCTGGATAAATGTCCTGTGTAATCCCTGCCAGGAGCCAGTCTCTGGTGCTTCCCGGGATGTGACAAGGAAGCTTCACTGCGTCTGCACATGGCATTAGCTGCTCACAGAGAAACCATGCTCCTGCTGCTGATCACCTACTTAAAATCGATTAAAAAGCCTGGAAAGTGAGGGGGTTGTTAACTTTATTAATGACTCTTATTTCTACCCTGAACAGGAAAGGAGCCCCGAGGCTGGGAGGAGGTGAGTGGGTGCCACAGAGGTGAATGCTGAATCCGGAGGCTCTGTGGTCCTTCCAAACATGGATCTCACTTTGATTCCCACATTCTGAGTGGGAGGCAGGACTTTGGGATTGTCCTGCTCACAGGAGTTTGTAATGAACGTTACTCATGTCTTGGTACAAAACCTCACTGGGGGATTTCGGGACCAGAAAGACCAACGGGGAAAATGACTGTATCCAGCATTTCCCATGGCTGCTTGGGATTGTGGAGGCTCACATTCATTAATGTCCTGGCACTGCTTAGATCAAAGCTTGATTAAAAGATGCTGGGAAAAAACAAAGCCTCCCAGATTGGCTGCAGAATTGACCAACAGGCTGGGAATGAGCTTGGAGTGCAACCTGGGAGCTCTGTCCAGCTAATGGAATCCAACAGGTTTCTGTTTGGGATGCTGCAGGCTTTAGGGATGCCCTGGTTAGTCTTTCTTGAAGTCCCAAAACTGCAATAAAAGGTATTTAGAGGGAGTGTGCCAGGCGCAGCTCCTTTTAGTAACTTTGGATGGAGAAAATCCCGGTGCTTTCCCTGTCACAAAGAACTCTTCTCCTTCCCCTGCAGCTTTCTCTCGGTGGAGTATCCTGAGAGTATCCCCAGGAAACACCAGCCATGGAACCCCTTCCTCTAAGGAAAAGGAACTCGTTTCGTAGCTCCTTTGCTTTAATAGCTACAATGACTTTAAGAGCGTGGATTTAGTTCGGATATCAGGAGGAAATTGCTCCCTGGGAAGGTGGAAAAGCCCTGGCACAGGGTGCCCAGAGAAGCTGTGGCTGCCCCTGGATCCCTGCAAGTGTCCAAGGCCAGGCTGGAAGGGGTTTGGAGCAGCCTGGGATGGTGGAAGGTGTCCCTGCCCATGGCAGGGGGTGGGACTGGGTGAGCTTTGAGGTCTCTTCCCACCCAAACCATTCCGTGAGTCTCCATTTGCTCCCATGGAGGCAGACACACTTTAACCGCTGTGTTCAGCTGCATCTCCACCAAGCTACATTCAAACCACATCTGGTGGGGGTTTCCTCCCTAATTCTGGTTCCTCTTCTTTTAGAAATCGTTTACAAGCCCAAAAGGAGGCAAAGAGCAGCTTCCCAAAAACACTTTTACCTCCCAGGAGCATCACCCGTTTTCCCCTCAATACTCTCAAAGGAAAATTCTCTTCAGGAGAAAAAGTCATGTTCTTTATTGCTTTTTTTTCCCAGTTGTTTTCCCATCCACTCCATTCTCAGCCTTTCCAAGTCTGAAGCATCCCTTTATTTGCTGGTTTACTGGAAAAGCTGTTCACATCTATAAACAAAGCTTATTCTTCCTGATTTTATCTTTCTCAATTTTATTGTTTCCGGTTGTTATTCAGTCTGGACGATGCTTCCATGGGGACTTTCCGAAGGAGAGAATCCAGAGTGACATCAAATAACATCCAGGAATAACAGTGGGGGGTGATTATAAATGCATGACTACCTTTTACTGGAAGAGTGAAACAGGCAGGAAGAAATTTGGGCTGGATGGGATCAGCCTGGGAGAGCTCACCCTGAAGGAGATCAGCTCCCATGCTTGGGTGTTCCAGCATCAGAGTGAGACTCAGGGAGAAAAGGATCAATCCTAAAAAAGCTCAAAAGTCTCCCAAAAAGAACTTTCAAAGCTGAAAGTTCACCTGTTTCTCCTCTCCACATGGCAATGAGGGAGGGAAGGTCCTCTGTCCTACACTTTCTTCAGCCCTTGGTCTGACACCTTTTCCTTCCAGGATCTGTTATTATCAGGATTTTAAAGCCCAGTTTGGCTGCACATTGATCCTCCTCAACTCCTCCTGGAGTTTCCTGGGGAAAGGAAACACCTTCAATCAGTTTGGAAGTTTGGAAGCATCTCCCTGACTACAAATCCCTTGGCCAAACCTATAGATTCAGTTACGACATCCGGGGTATTTTTTGCTTTCCCATTCCTTCCTCCGCACTCCCCATTTAAGGAAAGTTCATCTGATTTCTGGAGGCTGCATCCACGATTTTCTGCGTCTTTTTAAAGCCCTTTCAAACGAAAGAGCTCACGTCATCCGCTTATCAGATGGGACAGCGCTGCTGGATTTCCACCAGGAGCTAACGGATGAGAAGTGCTGGAATTCCACGGAGACACAAATCGGGTGGATTGGGAGCCTCTGCAAGATGCAAACCAGGCAGGACGAGCCCGGGAGTGTCTGAGCAGCAACTCCAAACCCAGAGCATCCAACACAATTCCTGTTTTTCTCTCTCTTGCTCCCTGCAGCCTCCTGGCTCATCCCACAGTGCCCCATGGGAACCCTCGCTCTGGAATCCTTCCAGTCCCACCAAACCTGACCAGGAAAACCCCTCATGGGCAGCAGCCTTTGCCACACAGACAGACCTCGCTGCAGCCTGCTCTTCCCTTGCAGATTTGTCTTCCTTTCCTTTGATTTCTCCACAGGAAAATTGCTCGGATCCTCAAGGAGTGAAGAGCAATAAATCTGCCTAAAGCAAGAACAATCAAGCCCTGTAAATAATCCCATTTCTTTAACTTGAAGGGGAGGAAAGAAATGTTCAGGGTTGTAAAATACTCTCCATCAACATTTCAGTGTCACATCTGAACCATTTTTTGGCATTTCTGCTCCTCCTCTGGCAAATCTGGGGTTTTTTGCTTCATCCACAGCATCATTTTGTGCATCCACACCAGGGCTTAGAAGTCAAGGCTGGAAAATCTGGTTGGGTTTTGTCGTGTTTAAAAATTGTTCATATTTATGGCAGAAGTTTAGGGGCAAACAGGATCCATGTAAATTCTTCCACATGTAATATACTCTGGGATTATCAATAATCCAATTTTACCAAACATTACAAGTTCTAAAGGTGGGAATGGGGAAGCAGACCTGGAAGGGGGTTTTGGGTTATACAAGGTCACTCCAGAACCCGCCTGGACGGCAACCACAATAAAATCAACCTCAAGTTATGGTTTGGTGGTGATTTTTTAGGTCCTGACTTGAAGTTTAAGGTACCTTCACCCAGTTCCTGAGCAGCACAGGAATAACATGGATGGGGCATGTGGGAATGGGGATATTTTCCAGCTGTGGTGGCAGGGCTGGTGCCGTGCTGGATACAAATTCCCAATTTCACCTGGCCAAGCCAGATCTTCTGCAAGTCATTACCGAGCTGAGATCCCGCCCGGTGCAGAGCTGTTTTCCAAGCCTCCAGGTGAACAAAGCCTTCAAAAGCACCAAAATCCAGCTGTTCTTCCTTCCTCACGTCCCAGGGCTTTCTTTAATAAATCCCATCCTGGGGAAGTGGAAAACAGAGTTGTTTTCTGCTTTGGGAGCATTTCAGCCCTGCTCTTTTCACTCTTTTTTCCCCAGAGGCTCCAAGGACCAGGAGCCAGGTTTTCTCCCACCTCTTCCGTGGAGAGGAAGGGATTCCTGGTGGGAAGGACATTAAAAATGTGACACCCCCTCCCCAGGAATGGCCATGTCAGGACAGGGCTGGGACAGGAAAGGGCAGTGGTCCTTTTGCTTTGGATTTTGGACAGGGATTTCTGCCGAGCTCCCAATCCCACCTCTCCTCATGGCAGCAGTGCCAGATATTCCATCTGTGCCCTCGCTCCCGGCTCTCCCTCTCCGCACTCCAGGAAAATCCATTTTCCAGGCTTTAGGATTTCTATAAACACAGACTAAATCCGGCTCTGGGTGACAAATGCCCGCGTCAGGCACCGGCTGCCGAGTGCCAAGCTGGCATCCTGTCTGCAGCCAGGCACACGTGTGAGGCATCCGCGCTCATGGAATTGCTGGACTTTTATGGGCATGGATACGGGAGGCTTTAAACACTCGGGATTTCTGTGCTTTAAGATGTGTTGGCTCAGATATCACTCGGAGGTGCTCCGGAGAGGACGCAGAGGGGCTGGCACAAAGCAGAGGCACTGCCCGCCCTGGGATGCACCATCCATCATCTTCCCACTAATGGATCTTCTCCAACTCCTGTCCTGGTTTGTCCCAAAACTAAACAAATACTGCCTCTAGTTCCAGGTTTGCATCCTTAGGTAATCATGGCAATGACAAAGATACCCCGGATGAAAACCAGTACGAAACGGTCTCTGACAGGACAAAAGGAAGGAATTCCCGGGAAACTTCCAACCCATGGAAAAACCCACATTGCTTTGAGTGGCACCGCCACGGCAAAACCCGGCATTGAATCAGCAAAGCAAAACCCAAACCACTGCCAAAAACAGGTGGCTGAGGACTGCTGGGAAACGGGATCATGTTTGGTTTCTGTTGTCTCCAGAAATAGGAAGGAAAAGCTCTACTTTATGGAGTAAAACTGAACGAGCAGGGCACCATTTTGCATGTGGATTTGGAAGGGATTGTGACAAGCCTTAAAATACACAGACTACCAGAAAACCGCCTCTGCACGTCTCACACTCCCTTCCCTAAGGAATGCCATGACTCCAGAGGTGTCTGTGCCTGCTCTCTTTGAAGGGAACAGCAAAACTTGCACTGACAAAAGCAAACCCGAGCCCATTAAGTGTAAACTCTCACAGGAAAACCCATGTGCACTTCTCTGTGCTCTCCCAGCCAAAATTCCTTCAGCACGCACCTGCTTTCTGTTTGTTTTGGTGAAAACATGGAAAAGTTTGGGCTTTGCTGAGAAACAGTTCTGATTTCTCTAAAAAAAACTTCAAAAAAAATTTAAAAATTCAAGTAAATCATCGTTTGCTGATTTATTTCCACCCTTTGGGTTTTAGTGGGGTTTCCATAAAACCCTCTGGTGGAGCCAGCTCCGTTTATTGCCAGCATTGTGCTCGACTCCACGAAGGTCCTGCCTGTTTTGTTTGTTCCTCTGAGTCATCTCACAAACATTTTAGCAAAAGGTCCAAAGACTTACAGGGAACACAGAGAAGCCAAAATCACCAGATGGAGAAAAGCACATCTTAAGGGGATGACATTTGGCATGAGAAGCAGAAGAGAATCAGGGTTTGGTTTGATCTGCCCCAAATTATCTCACCGCTTCTACTCTGCAGGAAATTGTTGAGGCTGAACAAAAATCAGGATCAAGTTTGAGATCATTTTCTCTTTACACATTCTTTTGGGACCCCACATCTCTCAGTATGCAACTTATTAATTGCAAATCCATACACACACTCACATCCCATCTGATTATTTGGGCTTCAGCTGACCCTGCAGAGGGAAGCAGATGAAAGCAATAATCAGTTCATTCAGCTACAAAGAGAAAATTAAAAAAGAAACAAAAAAAAAGAAATGAAAGCTAGACAAACATATCCTGTTCTCATGGAAAACAACAACAAAAAGGGCCGAGCTGGCAGGCGAATTAACAGAGTTCTTCCACACCTCTGTCAAAACGGGATGCAGGAATCCATGGATGGCAAAGGATGCTGAGCGTGGACCACGCTGTCCCTGCTGTCCCCTGGTGCACCCCAGAGCGGTGCTGGCCAGGGTAATTTGGGTCACTCGGGTCATTTGGGTCATTCGGGTCATTTGGGTCATTTTCTGCCTGGTGGCAGCTGCCAGCCCTCAGACTCAGGTTGTTGATGCTGGAGCCTTCCACAAAGCTTCCCTGGCTTTTCCCGGCAGCAGAGCGGGAGGAGGGCGAAGGGCAGAGACCCGTTTGCCAACAGGGCTGGGCAGTTCCCAACGTGTCCCTTCGAAGATGGAGACGTCACATCCCGAGCACCCCAGAGCTCACTTCTCAGTCCTACCCTCATCCAAGATGGGAGGAGAAAAAGGCAAAAGGAAGAGGATGGGACTTTCTGGAAGAATCTTGACTGAACGATGTTTTCTGTCGGATGGAGGTGCTTCCCTAAAGAAATCTCACAGCACTTACACCAGACCAAGGAGAGTTTCTGGCTATTTTAGACAACAAAATCAAGTTTTTCCATTGGTTGGTGTAAAAATTCCAGCCTTTTCCTTGCCCCACAGAGCTATGAATCAGATCTGTGGGGTTTTTATCATATTGTGATATTTGAAATGATTATTGTTGTTGTGACTTAATCTGATTACTGAAACAACCAGGGATGTTATAGCCGAAAAGCTTCAGTGCTTGAGGGAGAGACCAAGCTTCTCACTCAGCTGGGGGAACCCAAAGGTGTCATTTCCCCTGGAAAAATAAATGATCGTGCTGGATTTAACTGCCTATCATCCAACAAAAAGAGAAATAACTACAAGGGGACCACCTGAGAGCTGGGAAAATCCAAAGTTTTGCTAAGGAAGAGGAATTACAGCAGCTGCAGAGCTGGGCCAACTTTGGAATTACGTGCAGAAACGACTGCAGAGAGCTGTTATTAAGCTGAAAACGGTTCTCACCATGAATTCCAGGGAATGCAGGAGAGCCTGCGAGGGAAGAGCTGAGGACAGCACATATCCCGTTACATTTTTGAGTGCCCAGATTCAATTTTGAACTCAACACAAAACCCACAAAGAGAAACCAGGAAAAATGAGCCTTTTCAAATCAGGAGAAATGGACAAATTTCAAATAAAATGTCTCCACCTCCAGTAAAATCCAAAATTAAGCAACAGCCTCATGCTCTGGGAAGTTATTTCCCCTTCAGCCATCTACGCTTGGCCCCCACTGAGCTGCTTCCTTTTAGTCTCGGATCAGGTTCATAACATCCAATGTTTGCAGCAAAATGCACTGGAATTGCACCCAGCTCATGGGAGCAGGGCTCGATCACAGCTCCCGTCACAAACTGGTGCTTCCAGTGGCATTTTTATTCTGCAGCAACTTTTCCAAGGACAAGCCTTGACGTTGTGCAGGAGCCAATGGCACAGGGAGATGCTTTCTGTCACAGGGGAGGCTGGGAGTGAAAATGAGAGGTTGTGCGCAGCCAGCAGAGCCAGCAGAGCTCTGAGTGGCTCTGTTTGGATGATGTTTTTATGCCTTGCAAGAATCCTGACACAAATCAGGGCTGGAGCACGCTGGGGGTTGTGTGGATGCCTGGCAAGAGCCTTCTCTGCCACAGTTTACGGTGCAAGAGCTCAGCTGCAGAAATAAATGTGGTCAACAACACAGCTGTGCATGGCTGGAGGTACAAATGCATGTTGGGGGGGGGATATGGATCCTCACTGTGGAGAAGCATTTCCCTGACTGGGATATTTTCAGCCAAAAATTTTGAAGTTTAAAAAAAAATGCAGTGACTTTGCACTTCACCTTCTCCAGGCAGGTCCAGCAGATGAGAAACCCATTTTTGGCCTGCAAACTCCAATCCTGCAGGAATCCCACATGAGGGAACCAACAGTGTTTTCAAATCTGGCTTACAGAGAGGGATCACAACCATTTCCACAGACCAGAACATCCCGGGATGTTTCACACTGCATGGATCCTATTGGCATTTGTGGGACAAGAAGGCAGCAACATTTTGGGGTCAAAACCCCATCAAATTGATCATTTCTCTTTGAGCTTGAGGATGAGATGCACAACAACAACAAAATGTTTTCAGTCTGGACTGTCAAGGATGGAAAGATGTTTGTGGTGAGGGAGAAATTTACCACCCACTGCTGTTACTTTGGTGTCCGGTTTCTGCAGTCGCACTTTATTCAGTGACTGCAAGACACCAACACAAAAACAAATTCCAAGCTATAAAATGGGATTTCCAGATAATGCATTATTCCTTAAGGGAAGGAATAAAAAAACGAACCCAGAAAGCTTTGGTTTGCTCTTTCTCCCTGCTTCATTGATCTTTTCATGTTTTCCAGCATTTTTGCGGGATTTTTTATTATTTGCAGTGATGACTGGGAAGACCCCAATCCCCTGGGCTGTCCTCACGTAGGTCCATGTGGGGTCAGCTCCTCATCCAGTAGCACCGCAGGCCTGAAACAAAACAAAACCAAAAGCAAAGATCGTTGCCAGTGATACAAAACCTCAAACTTTCGTCTCAAGGATTGGTTCAGCTGCCAAAAAATTTGGATTCCGGCTTAAGCAAACCAGCCAAAAGCCTCCTGAATTTGTGAAATTCAGATGGAGTTCCTGGAACTCTTAGAAGGAAGAAAGGATGGAGAAATTTGGCCTTTCTTCTGCAATTTTCCATGGTCCCAGGCTGATGGCAGTGGGGTGGTGTGAAGGAGCTGCGGAGCAGCAGTTTTGGGAGATGATCCAAGACCCTGCATGGTGGTGGCAGGAGCTCAGGAGAGTCAATGCTTTCTTTCCCAAGCCTTTATTCCTTCTTTTAGGCCAAAAAAGAGGAGGATGTGCCAAGGTTTGCTGCAGTTTGGGGGTTCAGGTGGGATTTGATTTATGTTTCAGAACTCCTTAATATTCCAAAGTCACGGTGTTGCTCTCCAAACCCAGCACTGTCCTGCACCTCCACGCCCCATCCAAAACTCACACTGGACTTTCCTGTCAGTCTTCACACCTAAATACCCAAAAAATCCACGCAAGGAGCATGACCCAAACCCTGATCTCACCTACATGAGGAGAGAGCTGCGAATTACAAGAATTACGAGGTCTCCTTCTTTCCTCTACAGCTTCCTCACACCTCACTTTGTGTGAACACTTTGAAGGCCCTTCCATTCTCCCTTTTCTCATGGAAAAAGGAAGCCACTCCATGGCCTCATCCTCAGAGCACTCAGAGCAGGCCCTGTGCTGGCTCAGAGCAGAATTCCTCAGTGGGAATGAGGAGGATTGTGAGAGAGCACTCACATATGCTGGGAGCAGCGCTGCCTTCCAGAGGGTTGCATGAGGTTCCTGCCCACTGGATCCGTGTGTTCCTCGGGATGACGTATCGTGTTACTAATTCCCCTAATTGCATGTCTGGGCTAAAAACAGGCTGAGTTTTCCTAAGAAGTTCCATTCTTAATAACATTACTTCAAACACTGTGGTAAACCCGAGTCGATTTTTCAGCGATGCACGTAGGTTATAAATCAGGGGAGAGATGCAGATAATGTTTACCTTAAGCTTGTTTATCTGCCTCTGCCACTCATTTGTTCTGGGGTTTGCCAAAATGCAGCAATGCAAGATAGAGTGACTGGAAGGGATTCAAGCTTTCCTTCTCCAGGCTCCTACTGCGTGGAGCGTTTCCAGGAGCGCAATGCCCCGAAATAACCACACGTAAAACTCTTTTCCCAAAGAAATTCTAGCGGGGAAATGCACAACTAGATGGTGATTTCCTTTCTTTTCAAGATCCCAGATACTGTGCCCCGTTGAAGCAGATTTGCTCTCAAGTGAGTGCACATTCAGAGAGGAAAGATCCTCAGGGAAATCTTGGATGTGGGACAGCTCTTACAGATGCTCCTCTTTGCACAGCGTGTCAGGGATGTAAGGCCCTGCCTTGATGTATTTTGATAATTTAGAGATTATTTCGTGCTCCAACTTTGTTGTCTCGCTCAGAACAATTCCCTGGAGACCCCCAGGAGATGCTGAGTGCAGGAGGTGGGGAACACGAGACGTCCCTGAGCCGCCGCCGCGCCAGCTCCGTCCCCTCCCACGGGGACCAGCAGGACAGCGTGGGGCTGAGTCATCGGAGAGGAGGACACGGCCTTGGCAGTGCAGAGCATGAGGCACCAAGGCACTTGACTGAGAAGTGAAGCAATCTGGAAGGTGGAATTTTTGAGGGGAGTGGGCGTTGATTTTCCAAATGGGACTTTTTTTTTTCCCAGTGGTGAACATCAATCCTGCGATTTGCACTGGGATCAGGAAATGACACACATGTGCATTGTTGCCACCCCCAGAAGGAGAGGGGAGGCTGCCTTTGGCCATGGCCCAGCAGCGGTGAACACGCACTTTTGGGAAGAGCATGAACTCACCATGGAAAGGCCACTCGCAGAGGGAAGCGAATCGCCTTCCTCCTTTTAGTGCCAGCATCTTCCCTGGAGCACCAGGAAAACATGGAGACATGGAGAAACTCTCCTTTGGAAACACAGAAAGTGCAGGAAGATACTGCCCAGCAGGCAGCCAGAGCAGGGGTGGAATTTTGTGGGAGATTTTCATGGAGAGTTGTCACTTATTGCCCCCGTTTCCCCCTCCCCACCTGCGCCAATTTGGGACGGGTAGCAACACCCAAGCTAAATTCTGTGATGGATTCAGGAGGAATTTCTTCATGGAAAGGGTTGGAATGGGCTTCCCAGGGAGGTGGTGGAGTCCCCATCCCCGCAGATGTTCAGGGAACACCTGGATGTGGCACTCAATGCTCTGGGCTGGTTCGGGATCGGTCACAGGCCGGACTTGAACATTCCCAGTTCCAGTGTGTTCTCTTCCTTCCTCAGACCTCCATCCACCCTCTGCTGGACTCCACCAATGGAGCCAACCTGCATTTGTCACACATGTATTTATCCAGAATTTTTTTTTTTTCTTTTTTTTTTTTTCTTTTTTTTTTTTTCTTTTTTTTTTTTTCTTTTTTTTTTTTTCTTTTTTTTTTTTTCTTTTTTTTTTTTTCTTTTTTTTTTTTTCTTTTTTTTCTTCTCTTGGATAGCTTAGGAAGCAGTAGGGAAGTGAAGGAAAACACTCAACTTTCAGATATTTGAAGTGCATTTGAGGGTGTGATGGCCCTGGAGCAGCCACTGCCATGCCAGAGGGATGAGCTTATTGCCACACATGGGAGGAAGGATGTGTACATCACTTCCCAGCAGCAAATGCTTTTCCTCTCCTGGGTCTTGGGCACTTCAAGCCTGGAAAAAGTGGATTTTTACAATTTTTAAGTGATGAAATTATGATGCTTTATATTTTCAGAGATCACTCATAAACCCAATCCTCCAATTTTCCATCTCCCATCATTTATTTAAATTACCAAGATCCACATCAGCAGAAATTCTTTCAAGGGCACCGTTTTGTCATCAAGCTCATTGCAGGCGAGGGACTAATTATGAACAAGTCTCAACGAGTCCTTTTCCACGCCACACACAGCTGGAACAGAGACAGGGACGTGTTTGCATCTCGCTGTTACTTTGCTGTGAATAATGGATTTCCTGTTTGCCAGGACTGATGAGCTGGAGAAAATAATGACAATTAAAACAAAAATATTGGATAACTGGCCAGAAATCCAGTGTAATGTGCTTTTTAAGGAGAGCAAGCTTGAGTGGTAAATAAAATTGGAGCCCAGCCTGGTTGTTTTTTATGTCAGAGCCAAGTGAGTTCAGCTCTGGACAACGTCCAGGGAACCTTTCTTGCTTGGGAGAGGAATGGCAGGGAGGGTTTGATGAGATTCTCCCTCACACAGGTAAGGAAAGAGAGGTTGGATGCAGGGGACACCTTCCTGCTCTGTGCTGAGTTTGTTGGTGGTGACCAGATCCAGCAAAACCCTAGAAATTTTGGGGACGATTATGTTTTTCCCCATATCCAAGAAAAAAAAAAAAAGGATGAACAAGATCTTGAATAGTTCTCTGCAGAGAAATCTGAGTCCTGCTCCTCATGAACCAAGCCCGAGCCTCTCCAACAACTCAGATTATAATTGGACATCTCAGCATCTCCACCTGGCCCCCCAGATTTACACATTCCTCCCCGAAGGAGGGACTTTGGATGCTGGTGGAGCAGTGTCATCCCACTTTTCCAGACACAGCTGGTTTGGTGTGCTCCAAACCAACCTCTGAGGTGTTTTCCTCCTCTTCCTTGATTGCGCAGCACACATTTTTGTGGGCTAAATTAATGCATTTTTGGAAGTTGGCAGCTCATTTACAGCCTCAGATGGTCAAAACCAAGGAATTTCTCTTGGCCTTGGATTGTACTTTGTGGGCAATCCACAAAATTGTCACCGTCGGGGAGAGTTCCCCTCCACCACAAATCTGGTCCCCCTTGGCTGAGCTCAGTCTGGCAACCTCATAAAATACTGCAGGACTCTCATCCCGTGTGCCCTTAATTAATGACACACATCTTTAATGAATCAGGCACCCCTTGCATTCCCAGATTTGCCTCTCCCTCTCTCCGAGCCCTTGGCTGATTTTCCAGCAATGACCCAGGGCAGGTCAAGGCGGCAGATGTGACGTGGTCGCAGAAAAGGGGTGGCAGAGCAGGAGCTAAAATTTACCTGTCCCACCCCCCTGCCTTCCCCAGGCACTGCTGGAATCATCTGGGTTGTGGCATCTCCCAAGGCAGCTCCTAAAACACGGAGGGAATATTGATACCAGATGGACAACTGTGGGAGGGTAATTTGCAGGCTGGAGATGTTTCCTGGAAATCCAGAGTGTCTTCCCCATCTCCCTGATTCCTCTTCTAAAATAAGAGATGCTAAACCCTAAAAGAAACCCTCCTGCTCCCAGTTTTTGGGGTTTTTTTCCCTTCCTGCTCTCCTGGCTCCTTCTGTGCTGCATTTCCCTTAAATTCACCCCATATTTCCAGCTCTAGAGCTGAATTCCTCCCTCTGCCACTTGGAAGGGTCTTTCCCTTCTTTAGAATATTTTTTCTCCCTGCT
>NW_008239324.1:312397-314715 GCF_000691975.1 Corvus brachyrhynchos | reverse complement strand
TGAGGTCTTCCTAAAAATCTCTGCTCATCCTGAGAGCCTCAGCCACCCTAGAAATACAGCAGAGAGCTCCTTTCTAACTCTAATTTTAATCAGGGCTTCACAATATTTAATAGAAGGGATTTTTTCCTGTAAGAGCGAGCACTGGGACAGCGAATCCAGGAGATAAGTTTGGAGTGGGAGGTCAGGTATTTTATCAAACCGAATCTGGTAGACACTGAACAAAACTCAAATGGTTTTAAGGTTCAGAGTGTTTTCAAGCTCCTTCTTTTTTTCCAAGTCACGGCAGAGAAAAAGAGCCATTTGTTAGAAAAACAGTGTCAGGGAAGGTCCATGTGACATTTGCCAACGTTCTATCATCAAAGCTAAATCTCTGACAGATCTGTAAACAGCAACTTTTCATAGAGATGTCAGCAGAGCCTCGAGCTTGTGCCTCTCAGCACAGCGTTCCTTCATCTGCAGCGAGGAGAAAATGCACGGAAAAGGATCAAATCTCCTCACACCTTCCCTGGTTTTCACAGGTTTGGAATTTACATCATAAAATTGAGGTTTTCCTTTAAAATCAGAATAAAATACTCCATCCCAGGACAGGTTGAGGGCATGAGAGCTCCTCAATTCCAGATCTGGGGCAGTAGGGTGGGATTTGGCTGGGATAGGTGATCCCCCTTCCAAAATATTGTCCTAGGAATTATCAGGGACCATCCAGGAGATGAGGATTGAAAAGTCACCTCTTTCCCCAATGCTCTCAGGGGCAGAGGTTGCAATGAGGGGCTGAGGAGATGTAAAAGTGAATTAAAGTCACCCCTTACCTCTCCCAGGATTCTCCAGGAGCTCCTTCAACCCTTCAGGGATACGGACCCAAAGCAGGGCCCTGCTCTGCACGTGCCAGTCCTGCTGGGGAGGGCAGGACTCATCTTGTTCTGCTTATCCAAGGATCAGGTGCATTTTAATTTGAATAAACAAGAGCTTAAGATATTACAAAACCCTTCCAGGAAGCTGAGTGCAAGCAGCTAACATTTATTTTCTGGTTTTGCTTCCCGACCAGTCTGATTTCTCTGCTCACCTTCTGCATTCTCTCATTTAAATATTATTGGAAATGAATCCTTCCACTCCAGCTTTGACTCCAGACCCAATATCTAAACACATCTCATGTGAACCTGCACTGTAATTAAAGTCATTTGCTGAAAACACAAATTTCTGTCATCTTTCTGAATTTTTGCTGCTGTTTTTCCTCTCTGTGGGACACACACTCAACTTGCTCTCAAGAAGAAGTGAGATTTTATTCCATATTTTTTTCTCTCAGGGTAATTTTAAGCTCCCACTGATTTTTAGAGGCACTCAAAGGATGTGCTGGTGCCTCCCAGGGTTGTGCCCACCATCCCCAGAGTGATTTTCCATTGGTTGGAAAGACCATGTGAGAACTCCTGCTGGAACTGCTGCTGAAGTGACAGGCCCTCCACAACAGCAGATTTTCACTTCATCCATATTTATAGCAAAATGGAAACAAAATGTGCTTTAAAGTAAACAATAGAATTTCTAGAGTCAGGCTGATTTTCTGGCTTTGGTAAATTCCCAACCAAAAGCTTTTCACACTGGGAGCAACCAGGGAAATTTAAAGCAGGGAGAGTGAAATCCCAGCCTCACTGAAGGCAGGGGGAAAGTGGCCACTGATTTTAACAGGGCCAGGTTTTGCCCAAAAACCTCTATAAATTGGGAACTACTACTAATAATAATACAAATTTGGGAGCTAAACAAGGGAGCAAAGCTGGTGGCTGAGATCTCTGCTCTTCCCTTGGTGGCATAAAAAGCCTGGGGGTAAAAAAACCGCAACAGCATCTATTAAACACTGCAAAACTTGAAACTGAGTTATAGAAGGGAACTTGATGTCAGGATGAACCACACACTTACAGTGTTTGCAGTCGTGTTTGCATCCTGATTTTATTTGCACAAGCTCAAGAAGGGACAACTTGCCCTGGTGAGTGTTTGCAGAAGAACGGATTTACCCAAACCCGATTAAATCAACAACGGCCGAGCGTCATCGCAGAGGGTTCTTGGGTTTTTCCCTTTCGTCATACGAGGAAGGTGAGAGAGCAGATGTGGCCACAAAGTGTGTCATCAGGATTCTTTGGTTAGTGTGGATTTCGGCTGCAGGAATTCAGTGAGGCATCCCAAGGAAAGAGGGTCCAAGCTATGGGGTCATCTTGCTGGAGAGGAGATGAACCAAGAGTCCATCCTGTGAGGAGCGGCTGAGGGAGGAAAGAAGCCTCAGGGGGGGCCTTCTTGGTCTCCACAACTCCCTGACAGGAGGGTTCAGCCAGGGT
>NW_008239324.1:304936-312370 GCF_000691975.1 Corvus brachyrhynchos | reverse complement strand
CACCAGGCTGCTCTGTCACACCTGAACTGCTCTCTCTGTGGAGTTTCCTGGAGGAATTTCCCCATGGAAAGGGTGCTCAGGCATTGGAACTGCCCAGGGAGGTTTGGAGTGTCCATCCCTGGAGGTGGCACTCGGTGCTCTGGACTGGGGACAAGGTGGTGATCAGACACAGGTTAGACTTGATGGTCTTGGAGGGTTTTTCCATCCTAAATAATCCTGGGATTCTAAGACCTAAGGGCAAAACAGAGATGTTGGCCTGTTGGTCTGTGGAAATGCCCCTCTGGCCACCAGCAGAAACCCAGCAGGCTGATTGGGATGGGGATTATAAAAAAAAACATTTTCCCTGGATAAAACAGAATCTGCTTTTCCCAGGTTTGGATCATAACATGGATAATACTTTGGGCTCCCCTTGAAGCTTCCACGAGAGGCTCTCACCAGGCTTCCCAAACATTTATCCTCTGATCACACAAGAGGGTCCCATCCCACATCTTACCCACATCTTGGAGAAGTAGGAACTGCTGCAAGCAGCCAAGGCTCTGGACCATGATTTAGGCAAGACTGAGTTCCCTCAGAGCTGTATTTAAATCCAAGGAAGCACCAGGAATTACCAGAATCACTTCAAAACTCGGTGTCACCCTCAGATGAGTGAGAAGTTGATGCGACAGTGCCAGTGACTCAGGTCACAGAGAGTCCCTGTGCTGAGCACGTGGTGGGTGTGACCTGGACACCCGATACATTGTTTTGGAAAACATTTTGGTGGCTTCTTGACGTCTGAAGAATTTGAAGATCCTCGCTAGGAAGGACCCAAACCACCCCTTCAGTTTTGAATCTTGTGTGACCCCTGTGAGCTCCTTCCTCATTCTGCTCAGGAAAATTCTCCTTGGAAAGCCCTGTCTATAAAAACGCCAAGGAAGCCACGAGAAAAACAAGAGCAATAATAAAAATAAATTAGCAATTATGCAAATGTGCAGGGGGGTGGCCACCTGTAACACCTGCAGAAGGTGCTGGGCATGATGGCCTGACCCAGGGCTGGGATCTACAGGAATCATCTCCCCTTGGCTTCATGACACCCCCTTCCCACTCATCCCTCTGATGCCTCAACGCACCCTGGATTTTCCAGCGTGGCTTCACACGGAGTGTAGGCTGGGACACAGGGAAAGGCATCACATCCATGACCCCAAACATCATCTCCGCGTGCTGGCCCGCTGGAGCGTTTGGGGAACATGACTCAGGCCCTGAGGCTGCCAACATGTGAGGATGAGCAGATCCACCATATCTTGAGGTCAGCACATGAGAAATCAGCTCGGCTGGTGGCCACTGCCTGGTTCCACATGCCAGGAACAGCAGCTCTGAGTGACCCAGGCACTTCCCAGCCCAAAGGAAACTCATCTTCATCCCCAGCACCTCCCAGGCTCTGCAGATCTCCCGCCCCAGCAGCATCTTTATTCCATGAATTATCCTGGACTCCCTCTTTGCCTTCGATTTCGGCCAGCCAAGCTCCAGGGCATGCTAAATTCAGCCCCGCATTTATTATCCTAAAAAATGTGGGAAATAGGAAGGGTTGTAATTTCCCAAATTACTTTTCTTCTCGCTAACAGAAGCTGGCAGCAAATATATTTCAAATGTAAATATTTAAATACTTACTTGCAAGCACAATTACCTTTTTTTTGTCCGTGACTTGATTCATTCAGAAGCTAAAAATACTTCCTCAGGAAGCAAACGTCTACGCTGGATTTTGGGGAGCAATTTGAAATCTTTTAATAATTATGCCAAGGGTTCATAATTATACCAAGGGTTAATAATCCTAACAGTGTTTTCCCTGCTTTTTGGAAATCAGAAAACACGTGGGTATGAAATAAAACACGTTGCAAAAGTATTGCCGTGTCCAAAAAGGACAATACTTGTTTATAACACCCAGATTAACGTCGTGAGGTTCATTTAGCCTTCAGCTTTTCCTTGGCTCCTTCTGAGCATGGAATCGTTCCCCCAAAAGCCTGAGAAATGAACAGGCTTCAACATTTTTATTTATTTGGATGAGCACAAAGCGAGAGGAAAAAAGTTCCTGCCGGCTCTCGAGGCGGAGAAATCGCTGTCGCTTCTTTCCCCCCGCGCCGGCCGTAAAATGTACAGAAATGTAAAGCAATAAAAATTTTATGAGGGGTTGTTTTTATAATGTTTACCAACCTCCTGCCTCTCTGACGCTTTCCAGAAGATAGGATTTTAATAGGGCTTCTTTCAGTCCATAAGGGAAAATCCCAATTTTAAGGGTTTTTCAGCACAGTGGTTTTTCAGCAATCTGCTCCCCAAATTTCTTCCTCTGTCCCTTTGGCTTCGCTGTCAGCTTTTGCTCATGGAAATGTAAAATGTAACACAGATGACAAATAAAATGTAGGTGTAAAATACAAGGGAGATGTGAAATATAATGTGAAATATAATATTCTGTAAAATACAACATAGATGTGAAATACGACGTAGATATAAATGACAATGTAGGTAGAAAATGCAATTTAGGTGTAAAATGGAGATGTAAAATATCATGTAAATGGAAAATAAAATGTAGAGAGAAAATACAATGTAGATATCAGATATAATGTCGGTAGAAAATACAATGTGGTTGTAAAATACAATTTAGGTGTAAAAATAACACGGATGTAAAATATCATGCAGAGGTCAAATCCAATGTTTGTTAAACACAGATCTAAAACACAGATATAAAATACAACCTTTACACCTTGTCATCAACGAGGAAGCTGAAATTGGGGAAATAAATGCCTGAAAAGCATTTCTAAGGAAACAAATAAATTATTCATGCCCTTAGCTGTGCTGCTGATTTGAACAAATCACAAAGCCACAGGAGCCTGATTTGGAGAATTTCTTTGAGCAGCAACATTTTAAAAAATCCCATTATTGGGAATGACCTCCTGGATTTCTCTAAAGGTACCAAATTCATCTTTGGCTGTCTGTGCAGGGCAGAGGATCTCTCCTTTTCATCCAAGAGCAGTTTATTAGCCCGAGGCTCATCCTTGATTTATCCATGCGGATTTCCAAAGCTCCGTGGGCTGCATGCACAGCGAGCCCTGTGCCTGTCGTATGTTCCCAGCTGACGTGTTTACAAGAGTTTTGATTTACACCTTCCAGGTGTTTCTTTTGGAAAATATCCCTGTCTTTGGTTTACACATTTTTCCAATATATTTGTGGTCATCAGCAAACTCCCCCATTTGTTACAGGGGATGTGCCAGCAATCAGGGGGTGTAATTATTGTCTGGAAGGCGCTGGCAAAATTTGGAATTTTGGCTTTTCTAAAAAAACCCAGGTAATTTATTGACAGAATTAATAAAATTCTTAACGTCCATATTTGAGATTAAATGAGGGGTCTTTTGCTCAGAGACTGGGTATCAGTTTCATGCTTGTGGTGCACCTTTCTTGATGCAAAGCAGCCAATATTTAACCTAAAATGGGAGTTAAACATCTTTTATAGTTTTGCTTTTCACCTTTTTTTTGAAGAACCCAAAATTATCATCACACAAAAAATTAATGCTATTTATGCCACCAGAAAATATTTTACATTTATAACACCCAACTCTATTTTCAGTGCAAAGCTTTTCATGGAACCAGGGCAAAACGAACCAGGCAGGGCATGTTCTGAGGTTGCCAAAATGCTAAAAATAAAACAAATTTCTTTAAATTTATTTTCAATTCTGTGTAAGTTTAGCATCGATTTTTAACACTGGATTAGGGCGGTCTTTTCGTTCCAGGTCAGAAGCCAGGTTTTGTTTCTGGAAGGCTTAGAAAGGAAAACTGTCATTAATTAGGGGGTACAAAGTAACTCAGAAAATTGTTGTTTTAATTCAGAAGGAAAAATATTTTCTGGGGCTCAGTTTGCCTTTGCAGAAATAGCAAAACTTTCTCCTTTAGCACTCAGATCTACTCAGGTATTCCCACATCCCAGTAAAATGTTATTAAAATTATAAGTACATAATCCAGCAATATTCTCAAAATAATAGTTTTTAATGAAATATTAGAATGATCCTTCAGCATTTTTTCCAGATAATTCTGCACTGGAGTCCGCAAGATTTATCTGCAAGAGATGATAATTAACTGAAAGAATTTAGCTGTTAATTTTATTATTTTTTTAAAGAAGCACTTCACTAATTGAATTTTATCCTCATGCTTGCTGAACATCTTGGGTTTGGGCTCTGTAAAAGACACAAAAATCCGGAGCATATTTGAGATGAGAAATGGGAACAACGAGAAATGGGAAAAACTGTGGAATTTGGGATAACATCCATGTGAGAAATGGGAATAACTGCTGGGACAAACCACATCGTGGCTGCTGCAGTGCCAAACACACACAGAAATCGTGGGCAAGGCAGAGTCCTCCTTTCCCGGAGTCTCAGGCATCACCTGCAGTGTCCAGAGAGGAATTCCTAGGGAATATTAGTGGAATATTAGCAGGCTTTCCTATGGAGGTTAAATGAAGGAAATAAAACCAGCAATTATTTGAATTCCAAGTGTGTGGTGCTGACAGCGGAAAGGGAATCTGGAAATGCTGATTATTTTATCTAAGGAAACCTGGAAATGCAGATTCCTTCCTCCATTTATCCCGAGGCTCTGGGAAGCGAAAAGTTTCGTTTTCCATGCTCATCCGACCCCAAACTCCTTGTGCAAACCCCGCCAACACTTCTTTCAAACGACCTCCTGGGAGAGCTCATCCCAACCAGCTCGTGAGCCACCGTGGGGTGAACTCTGGATTGCTCATCCCGAGGCACTTTTCCTTGGAATTAGGAAGCAAATCCCAGGAGCGAGGGATTGCACAATGTAAAAATAAGAATATTAAGCAAATCCTCAGCTCGAAAGCCAGCAATGGAAAGAGAAAAGATTTGACAGTTGTCAACGCATGGTAAATTGGGAGGCAGAGTAGCAGCCTTACTTTTGAACCTCCAAACATCTGAAACCCGTTTCCTGTTTAAAAAAAAAATCAAATCTAGGTGGCTGACCTCAGGCAGGATTTTTTTTTATTAACAAATGCAAATTGTACATCATCATGTAAAAAAAAAAAAATCAAAATGGGCCGCTCTTGGTGGTCTTGATCCCTTCTGTATATGAGAGAAAGCGGAGGGAAAAAACCAGAAAAAATAAACTTTACCTTCTCACTTTCAGGGTGGGCAATGCCATTCCAGCGGCCGGGTCCTCAGCTCTGGGAAGTGTTAACGCTGTCACCGCAGCCCCGGTCCCACCGGCGGCGCTTCCCCGGTTACTCCGAGGGAAAACATTCCCTGAATTCCTCCTCCGTTCGCGCCTATCTTTGCCTGGGATCCGCGCGCCGCAGGTTCACGGCGCTACTGTCAAATTGCAGGGGACAGGGCTAATCTAAAGCAGCAGCGACTCAGCAGCGAGGAAAAACATTGACAAATTTGCTGTTTCCAATCCTTTCTACTCTTTCCAGTCTGTTGTGTTTTGGTTTCTATTTTTTTTTTTTTTTTTTTTTTTTTTTTTTTTTGTCCTAAAGCTATAAATACCCAGCAGCAGCTGTAACTTGTTGCCGAAATGTGCTTTATAGATCTGTTCTGGCACAACGCGTTTTACCGGGTTCAAATTTGATATTGGGAGTTCTGATTTTTACGTCTTTAATGGTCCTGCTGGCTTTGAGCTGCTCGTTGCTGTGCCACGGTGAGGATGGAAGCTCTAAAAGCTCATAAAAAAGGTAACACGTGCTCAAAGATCCATTTAGTTATTAAATCGTGAAAAAAATAAAAGCAGTTATCTTTTGAAAGCAGTGCATATTTCATGTTTATTCGCTTATTTAATGTAAGGTCTTTGGCAAAGCACAGAATCATTAAGTTTGCCTTTTTTTCCCTGTCTTTGGGACAGTGATTTCTTACTGGACATCTGTCGCAAGGTTCGAGGGTTTTGCATAGAGGAAAATTCTCGTTGACCTCAAAAAGAGGGATCACAGGTTAGATAGGAGCTAGATAATCAGCATGGGAAAAAATTCCAGGGTTTTTTGGCCAGTCAGTTCTATGCCCAACCCGTAATTTTGGGACACTGCAGGTCTGAGAGGTGCACAGGTGTTAGTTCCTCATTTAATATACCATTAAAATCTATAAACTCTGTGCTCCAGCTCTTACCCACCCACTGATGTCCTCGAGCTGAGAATGAGACACGAAATTTATAGCAGCACATTTATAATTCCACATTATTATAAATAATTTACCCCTTATTACAAATAAATCACCCCTCTTCACCCCAAAAACTGTTCCTAGGACACAGCCTGGAGAGGGGCATTCCAGAGTGCCCTGACACCCATTCCCAACAATCCCAGCAGTTATTTTTCTGATGAACGATGACTCCAACATTAAGAAAATCAATTAATCTTCTGTGGGCTCTTTCAAATGAATCCTCGTATTATCTGGCTGTGCCCTCAGCCAGGATAGTTTAGAAAATACCAGCTCCTATCTTATCTTGTCACTTCTTACGCTGATGGGGGGGAAAAATAATGGCTGCGAGAGCCACAGGGGAGGATAATTAGTAAAATCAAGTGACTCGCTGTTTGTTTGCCTGGCAAAATGAACTTTTACCCCTCCACCGCCACTCCTCCCCCCAGTTTTCACCGTTTTATCATCCAGCATTTGACATGACAGGTTAATGAGGAAACCCCCAAATTGGGCTTCTGCAGCTAATTGTGCCAGTGGTGGCTCTGGGCTGGGAGGGCTCCATGATCCCCAGGAAATCCGAGCTCTCAGGGGCATGCAAAGGCTGAAAATTCGTACAAACACACATATCGACACTAAAATTCTCTTATTATTGCTTGGAATTCTGGGGGAATAAATCTGCAGATTTTACAAGATCTCGACCTGAACAGCAGTTTTAATTTCTTCTCTTTTCACGCACTTCATAATTTTTTTTTAAGGTGACTGAAGCATCCCCCCAGTCTCCATCACAGTGCATTCCTTCTGAAAATACAACTTTTAGCTGAAAATGCAAAAAAATTTGGACAACTGAGGACAAACTCTTGCTGTGGGTGTGAGGGGAAAGAGAAGCTCATGGTGCCCTCTCCCTTATAATTATTCAGTGGTGGCATGAAGAGGTGTCCCTGTGCTTGACATCACCCTTTGCTACCTCCCAGCTTCTCCCAGAGGTTGGGGTCTCGCCTCTTAATTGACATTTCCAGAGAGGGTGTTTTCAGAGAGTTAATTTTTTTTAAGGATGAGCAGGGATGATGCAAAATTTGGGGCTGGTTTTTGCTGCTGGTTTTGGGGGTTTTTACACCCTTTTGCTGGCTGGATTCAAAAGAGAAATGTCATTGATGGGTGAGGTTTGGGCCACAAATTTTCCCTGACCCCTCTGCTCTCAGCAGGGCATCCCCCCTCACTGACACAGTATTTTCTCCCCATCAGACTTATTCCTTCTCTTCTCCCTCTCTGCTCCCCATGC